>NW_026623744.1:323552-354410 GCF_030028575.1 Malurus melanocephalus | reverse complement strand
TTCTCCAATGTGTCGAGATGTCTCTGCAAACTTCCTAATGTGCATTCAATTCCTTCATCCAGATGACCGATAAATATTTTCAACAGAACTGGCCCTAGAACCCTGAGGAACATCACTGTGCAGTCACCAGTCAGCTGTAACCCCATGCACTGCAGCCCTCTGGGCTCTGCCCTTCAGCCAGTTCTTCACCCAGTGCACTGTGAACCTRATCATTACAGAGTCTCTAGAAATACATCATACCACAGAAACCACAGAATTTACCAGGCYAACATTTTTCAGTTTCTCAACTACTGAGGCACATACCGAGTCTGGAATTTTCGATCTGGTAAAGAGACAACGAACCCACGCTGGGGACGCCATCTCCCCCACTCTGTTCCCCAGCACCTGCAGAGAGAGGAAGGCATAACCAGTCCACACTTTCCCTACAGCTCTGAATGCTCACAAACAGACGACACAGCTGACAAATCCCAATCCGGATCCCCACCGTCCCAGTGGCTGGGGATCGGCCACGATCCCCATGATACATATGGTCTATATCAAAGTGACAAGGTGCTTATGAGGCCTACTAATTGAAAACTTTCTATAGCCTTTTTTATATRTTATCAATATATATGTAATAACTTTTTACATATTATTAAAATACAATGTAATCACTTTCAATATATTATCAATAATATCAATAATATAATCAAAATATCAATTTTTTATATATTGCTATAAGTTTTTTAATAGTGTATTAGCAACATATAGTGTACCAGCTGCACATAATCTAACCAGCTGGATTAGTACATAGATACGTGAAATCACCAAGAGCCATAAATCAGAAGAAGTTCTGAAGAAAGTAGACAGGTAGATGCTATAAACAAGAAACAGCAGAGAGCACTAATGAGAACTTGGCAGAGGCACGGGACGTCAGCAAAATAATTGAAAATTACGACTTGGAGGACTAGAAAAAAACTATTTTTCACAATTGTGCATGCCCTGAAGACAAAGGTTAAAAGTCCACCATGATGAAGAGGATGGTATCTCATTAGAGGGAGACCCCCACGACCACTGAATTGAGGATAACACATGCACACTTGTAAAACTGTGATATCATGTATTTCCGTGCCCATGTATAGTGGTGGGTGTATGGTGGGCGTATGGGGGGCAGTGACAATGTTCATGTTACACCATGCTTACTGTATAAGTATGTGCTAATGAAGCAAAGGCAGGTGGGTTAGGAGGATAAATCCCCCTCACCTCCAGCGCTCCAATAAACAAATACCTGCTCTATAGASACCGTTCTATGGAGTTTTATTTCTAGGCCTTTTTCGGGCATCACCCAAATGGATCAAGCTTCACGAGATCCCACTTGGATCCTCTCCCCGGAACCCCATGTGGATCCGCACATGTGGAATCTGTGGATTCCAGAGGCTGCAAGCCCCGGCTCCAGCCCAGATCCCCACCTGGATTCCCCTCCCACAGCTGCATCTCCCCTGGATCCCCACCTGGACTATCCCCACCCCCAAATCCTCACCTTCCCGGCGCCTGCGAGCCCCAGGCCCGCCCGCCCTACCGCGGCCATGTCGGTGCGCACCCTTTATCCCGGCCGGCCACCGGCGCCGCGGCACTTCAGTTCCGAGCGGGCGGAAGGAAAGCGGCGCGACACCTGGCCTCCCATCCCCCGCCCATCCCTGTTCCCTGTCCCGCTCCYCGTCCCGCTCCCCGTCGCCATCCCGGTCCGTGTCCCCGTCCCTGTCCATGTCGCGGGTGAGGAATGACGGCACTGCCGCGCTGGAACGGGCCGGGGTGGAGATGGTGAAGCGGGCGGTGCAGCTGGATGAGGCGTCCCGGTTCCAGGAGTCGCTCGTGTGCTACCAGGAAGGCATCGACCTCCTGCTGCAGGTGGTGAAAGGTACCGGGCTGGGCACCGCCGTCAGGGCTCGGGGTGGCTCTGGGGACACACGARCAGGGTTGGACCCCGGCGTCCCACGGGGAGGGAGGGGAGCTGCTGTCTCCTCCCGGGACAGCCGGGCCAGGCAGGGCTGGGGAGAGCTGGCCACTGTGTTTGACTGGCCGCTGACTTTTTGTGATTCACAGCCACGACAGATGAGGCGAAAAAGCACCGCTACCGGCAGAAGATATCCGAGTACATGAGCAGAGCCGAAGACATTAAAAAACACATTGAAAAAGAAAAACAAGGTTTGTATAAATAAAACACTAAATGGGGAGTGCCAAGAGGATGGAGCCAGGCSCAACCCAGTGGTGCCGATCACCAGGATACGAGGCATGGAACAGAAACTGATACWCAGGAAGTTCCRCCTGAATATGAGGAAGARCTTGCTTACTGTGCGGGTGACTGAGCACTGGAACAGATTGTCCAGAGAGGCTGTGGCGTCTCCTGTTTTATTCMAGAACTGCCTGGATTCAGACCWGTGCCACGTGCTCTGGGATGACCCTGCTTGAGCAGGGAGATTGCACCAGATGTCCCACTGTGGTCCCTTCCACCCTGACCCATYCTCTGCTTCCTGATATACCCAACATACCTGTTTGCTTTTACATGTCTGCTGTTGTGTAAATGTTTGATGAGCAAGGTGGTTTAACATGAAAATTGTGTCRTGACCTTTACTTAAAAAGAGACTCACTTTTCTTCCAGATGGCAAATACCATAAGCAAATCAGGATAGAAGAAAATGCAACAGGTTTTGGCTATGAAAAGCTTTTCCAGGAATACCTCACTGAGATTGTTTCTGAAGTTTGGGTGGAGGACCCCTACATTCGGCAGGTTCATCAGGCAAGTAGATATTTGGTGTAACTGATGCAGATGCAGCCACTAGAGAAATTCCAAGCTATTAAATTAAACAAAACTTTTTCAGTTGTATAACTTCCTACGATTCTGCGAGATGCTAGTTAAGGGGCCTTGCAAGGTGAAAACAATCCACCTCCTCACTTCCTATGATCAGGTAAGTGTCTAGATTTTGGGTTCTATTTCCCTGTATTCAGATCATGCCACATGCAAAGCAAAATACAGAAATACAGACTTGTTCCTACTTACCAGAACTTGTTAGACTCAGGCTACGAYGCTTTCAGCAGAAAACACAAATTAAGAGAAAAATAAAAATGTGRTGGTTGAACATAAGTAAGTCTGTAAGTTCAGTGTTTTCTGGTAACTAACAAATTCTGGGTAAGCAGAATCTTAAATTCAAATTTCTGTGAAAGTTTTGTTGTGGAAAATGACAAAAGCTAAAGCATCTCTTGAGACAGGTTTTTTTTTTTCTCTTCCAACAGCTGTATTTAATTGTCATTTTAGAAGCTTTCATGAGCTGAAATGTCTCAAACTCTCTCTTCACTTATTTAAACTATTACTGCACTTCTTTTGGCTCAAATAGTACATATCTGGTTTCAAAGGGCTGAGAGTGAGCTCCTCCATCACATCCCTCAGCAAATATAACTGTAGTCTGTCTGCTTTTTATACTGTCTTTGAAACTGAAAATCTGCCTTCAAGTTATTTTCTTTGGGTTTACTTCAGTACTAAAAACGTTTTTGTTTCTGAATTTAAGAAGAGTTTGTGAGTACCAGAAGTAGAATATATAGTTTAAAAAAAMCCCAAAACTCCATCATGTTGTTTTTACTTTTGATAGGGTGGTGGGAGGAGTCAACAGATGAATTCGTTGGGAGAAATAAAACAGTCATTGAGTAACCATGGAATAACACTGAATATTGACTTTTCATCTTCAATACACGATCGAGAAATCAGGTGGGTGATATAAAAAATGAGCAAATGCCAGTTATTAGAAGCCAAACTATTTAACCTTAACTTTTGAGACAATTATTAATTACAGTTGTGATTAGCAAAGTAGAAGGCAGTGGCCCTCACTGGATGAAATCAGCCCTCCATAGTTTCATATTTTTAAATTGTGATGATGGTATTAGTTGTCTCTATACAGAATGATGTCTTGTGTGGTTCCCACAGGTATTGGTGACACTAGGAAATAATTGTGATTGAAACAAGGAGCTTGTGCATCATGTGAATGTAATCATTTTATTCAGCATCCTCATAGTATTCAATTTTGTGCATTTTTAAAACAGATTCAACAATGGATGGATCATTAAAATTGGAAGGGGTCTTGATTATTTCAAGAAACCACAGGTAAGGATGCTTTGACTTCTTTAATTAACTTAGAATGACTTCTACAATATGTGCTTACCATGTCAATTCTGTTCATTTCTGCAGGGTCATTTCAGCATTGGGTACTGTGACTTTGACTTGAGACCTTGTCATGAAACAACAGTGGATTTCTTTCATACTAAACACACAAAGAAAATGTGATCAAAAATGACTGCTTTTAATAGGTGTTTTCATAAGCATAAAAGTGTGAGACTGGAAGATGTTGCTTGAGTCCAGCTGTTGGCCCACAGAAGTAACTCTTCTAAGTACGTAGTGCAGCACAACTTTTATAACCTATCAGTCGAAGGATATTTGAGACTTTTCAGTCTGAGAAAACACAACTGCGTGATTCCTTCATTATACTTCTTCTGTAATTTTAATTAATACAGTCTATGTCTAAATTTTATCTTGATTTCATAACAGMCCCTCAATATTGTCTTTCAAAGGCCTCTTTACTGCCATTTCTGTTTTTACTGTTGATTTTCTCTTAAGCCATTTTTGGATTTTATATCTTTAACTGACCACCTCACAATCAGTGGAAGCTGGGCTGCCACATGTCCTCTTTTATAAGCAGTCTTATTTATTTCCTTTAATTCCTGTATTCTAGGCATGACTACTATTCTGCTGGGTTTTGGTCAATCCTGTAATACCTTATTTCACAGACTTTAATAGTAACCCCAAGTTTAACATTCCATTTGCCAAGCTCTTTGCCTACAAATGTGGCAAAGTAAACTGTTCAGTAAACAGTCATTTTAGGGTTGTCTTATATGTCTTTGCATAATGGATATTGGACTGGGAAGGCTGCAAACAACTGTATTCTCTTCCCTGTCACTCCTGTGTGTTCTTTTATTCCATGATACATGGTCATGTACCTGGTATCCATCCTTTGCTTTAGGTGTGGAAAGGATGTGTGATTCTCTCCCAATCTTATTCTCTGACTTTAAAGTTTAATGAATGGSTGCACTAAGCTATTTCCCTACTACTAAGGTAATCCTCTAAAAAGAATAAATTTACCTTCAAGTTTTTTCAGAAGTTGAATACCCTGAGTAGCTCAGTTGGTCAGAGCATGGTGTGAGTAAAGCCAAGGCTATGTGTTTGATCCCTGTAAGGGCCATTCAYKTGAGAGCTAGACTTGATGATCATTGYGGGTCYCTTCCAWTGGAGGATGTTCTGTGATTGTAAGCAATATTCTATTTAGAACAAATACAGTCTTCCCTTGTCATTCCTTCACCCTCTGGAAACTAGAGGTATTACCTGAGGTGCTGCTGCTTTTTCTTCTTTGTTAGCAAAAGAACATATACTCTGACATGAAAAACAGGCAATGGCCTCTTTTTCAGGCCCCATCAATATCTTTTCAGCCTCGGACTGACAGGTGCCTTATGCTTTCTGCCTCATAATACCATAGGACTCTATATTCTMGTAGCTTGTTTATTGCTATAACTGTTTCTGTCTCCTGTGTTTCTTTTTCCTGATGGTTGATGTCTTCCATATATTTTTCTTTTTTTTTTCTTAATGCACTTTATTAGTTCATTTTTTGTCATGTAATGCTGCTATTCTTTTCCTCTTGCCTCTAACATCAAATCTTCTCCCCAGCAATCAGGAACAAATGGAGCTAGTCTTTGGCTTGTTTTCTGGGTCACAATTTGCCAGTGGTCTGCCTTCTTTATCCTTTCTCATAGTAATGTTTCAGCATTGCATCAATGTTTCCATAGCAAAAYGAATAATATATGTGCCACAGAGCTGTGTGCTACTAGTCATTGCCCCAAATATTCCATAGGAGCTCCCTGGCTTGCTGCTGTGTTACTAGGTTTCTAGTCACTGTTGTGAATTTTATTCAGTTGTGTACAATATATGTCTATTTTAATGGGAATAAAGGTTATTTTTTATTATTTGTAGTTTTAGCAATCTGTTTGATTTCTTCACTGCATTGGGAAATTCAATGAAGCTGAGTAATGCCTCATAGATCCAGTCATGTTCTGGAGAAGGCTCACTGTAAATACAGTAATTTCCCAAATGTGAAGTTTGTGTCTTTCAACTCAGTCCAGCAATTTCAAACATAGAGAATCCCAGGATTAATTAGTTTGGAAAAGAACTTAGAGATCATTGAGTCCAACCTATGACTCAACACCATTTTGTCACCTAGACCATGACACTGAGTGTCACATTCAGTCTTTTCTTAAACACCTCCAGGGACAGTGACTGCTCCACCTTTCTGGGCAGCCCATTCCAGTGCCCAATCACTCTTTCTGTGAAGAAYGTTAGGAATAATGTCCAACCTAAACCTCCCCTGTTACAGCTTGAGGCTGTGTCCTCTTGTCCCGTTACTGGTTGCCTGCAAGAAGACCTGACCCCTACCTGGCAACAAACTCCTTTCAGTTATCAATAAATAGCCTGTGTTCTGACCAAATCAAAATTGCATTACACTTACTCTACAACAACAGTGAAATATATATTGAGCCTTTCTTTTATAATTTTACTTTATATTCAGCTATTATTTTTATTTAACATTAAAACTGTCACTTTCAGTTGACTATTACATTTTATTGGAAAAATTTATCCTAGGTGGTAGCATAAGGAACCTCTTTCTCCTATTTGCATTTCCTAATGTTTACCTTAGACACCAGTACCCATGGCAGCAGGGACTCCCAGCTTGGTGCCAAGCAGTGCAAGAACAAAGGTGGCGCATGTGGCCTCTGTCCCAGTTAGCCTCTCCTGCCCTCATCACATAACCCCCCACAGTGAACTTCAGAATMCTTCCCCTGCTCTTGCACATGCATGGACAAAAGCCCTTACCCAGGGCGGAACACCAGAGTGATTCACTACCCAGTGGTAMGCTGAGCTCACCACTGTGCTTGTAGAGCAGAGGCAGAGGCACCACCACTCTGCAAGAAAGGACTTTCAACCAGAAATCAGGGTACATCCCTCTCCACACAGCTCAGGGACTGAGACACAGCCTTTGGGCTACTATCCACAGGGAGCAGGATGCAGGCTGGGGCAACCAGTGCAGCAGGACAGCACCAGTTTTACACCTACCCCATCCCATCAGGGTCACCAATTTGTACCATCTCTGCTACAGGGCCAGTTTGGGATGGTTCAAGCAGTGATGATGTCTTGTCGGAATGGCTTCCATCCCACAGTGTGGGAAGATCAGGTGCTGCAGGCAGTGTGAAATTTAGTTGTAATATTAAACAAAAGCACAAGAATAAACAGTTTGATTTTTACAAGCCTATTTTTTATCTTCCTAGAGAATGTTCTAATTTTGTTTTCAATGCATTAAATAAAAAAGCAGCACAATTGTAACATTTTCATGATGCAAGTCACATTAGCATTATCATATTGTCACATAATAGATTCCACCTGCTGTACAACTCATCATCTTGTGGACATACTCGTRGCAAAGTTGTCACTAGCGTAGTGGTTTCATTTGGACAAAACTTACTGCCAGTTAGACTCTTGATCAGTTCACTGTACAGTCCTGGTGGCAGCCAGTGTTCTGGCAGATCAATGTTACAGACTTCAATCCTTCCATTCTTTACATCCATATTTATTTTAACATCAAGAACAGAATCTTTATAGGCCATGTTAAGACAGGTGCTAACACTGAACTTCGGTGTCTTCCCATACACCCATTCCCAGGTTTGTAGTTCTTCAGTTTTGTTAYTAATTCCAGGAAGCAGAGTCTCATCAGCTGGATTTATTAAGGTGATATGGTGATCTATTTGGTGCTGTGTAGCATATTCTTTAGCAATGGCATCCAGGAGTATCTCAGAAGTTAAACTAGGATCCTCTTCAAAGAGATTTTTCACTGAGGCAGGCACACTAGGAGTGGCATTGCTCTTTAGCCCTTTATAAGGACTTTTTAGCACAGAAGATAAAACAAACTTATCTGCATTACAGAGTAAGGTACAGTGATGATAAGCACTTGTCCTTCCCAGCTTTGCAGCAGTGCCTGAGATTTTGTATTGCCTATCTAGCAAGATGTCGTATCTGTCAGTGACGTGTACATCTAACTGGGGCCGCAGGGCTTTCAGTGCCTTCACAACAAGCTTCAGGTTTTCCATTCGTTGGTATTTTTTTCTGGTCGTGAAGAAAGTCAAATTGATATTACCTAGGTCATGATAAACTGTCCCTCCTCCACTTCTTCTCCTGGCTAGTTTTATATTTTTTTGCCTCAATAGCCTGAGGTTGCACTCCTGCCAGGGATTCTGATGTCTCCCTATTACCACAGCAGGTGAATTTCTCCAAAGGAAAAGGATGTGTTGCTTCTCTAAATCCATGTGGTCATGGATCCAGTCTTCCACAGCTAGATTTTGGTAAACATCATTAGAAACAGACTGGATAATGAGGCCTCCACTAGCTGTGCTCCTGAAGCAAGCCTTTGGAATCCTGAGGATGCAGAACGGCCAAAGGCAGTTCTTTAACGACTGGAGTACCATGTTTTTAATAACTGGATAGCGGACGGAAGGAACGCCTGCTCTGCTAATGCTGAATGCGGCAAGTGCGCAG
Source organism: Malurus melanocephalus (assembly GCF_030028575.1). Classification (NCBI taxonomy): domain Eukaryota; kingdom Metazoa; phylum Chordata; class Aves; order Passeriformes; family Maluridae; genus Malurus; species Malurus melanocephalus. The sequence goes on along the minus strand of NW_026623744.1, from coordinate 345,755 downwards.
CCGGCTCTTGTGACAAAACTGGAATGCCAGTGGCATGAGAGAGTCATGGACAGTCATGGACAGTCATGGACAGTCATGGACAGTCATGGACAGTCATGGAGAGTCATGGACAGTCATGCTTTTCCCACAGCAGCACGCCAGCTCCAAGGCATGGTGCTCCTCCGCTGACGCCGCTTAGACCCTGACCGGAGCCCCACAGAACATCACAGCAGCTGCTCCTCGCAGTCCCTGGTGCCTGAAAGACCAAAGGAAGAAACGGAATGCGTGTTTTCCCCTCGCTCAACGCAGCTTTGCTAATGCGGTTTCGCTTTGCGCAGTCCAGCTTTGCTAGTGTTTTCCGGGTTATTTTTGATGGGGTTCCTGGCGCGGTGCCTCTCAGCCCCCGGCCCGCACGGTCCCGCCGAGCTCTCTGCGCTACTCACGGAGCGRTCCCTGTGCCCGTGTCCCGGCGGGATCCTTGGAGCCGGCGGCCTCGGAAYGCCTTCCGCTTCCCGGGTGAGAGGTGCTGGGGGCGGTGCTGTCCCCGCCGTGCAGCCGCCGAGGGGTGAGGGCGGCCGGCTGGGAGCGGGGACTGCTGCTCCGGGAGCACCGGGGCCTCGCCGGTCAGCGCGTCCATGGCACTGGGCACGGGAGGGAGCTGGGAGGAAGCGGGAATGACCGTGAAAAGGAATGTGAGGGAGATGTCCTTRCAAACAAACTGTGGGGTCTGCTGGTAGATAAAGCCGGATACTGATAGTAAAAGGAGTAATGGGAGGAACCATAAATTCTACCAATTGACAGACTGTCAAACCCAAGGCCTTGCTAAATCCGTGGACTTAAAGGAAAAGAACAGAGACACAAAGGATAAAAGGGGGGGGGGGCGGGGAATGCACATTAGAAGGGGATCTGTATTAGGGATTCGGGAAGTCTGTACCTCTCAAGTGCCTCAGTACCGGGGGAAGAGAGAGGGAAATGCGGCCGGGAAAGTAGGATAAAAAGGAGGCCGCATYCTTTAACTGTTTGAGAGACCCCATGGAAATGTCACYTGGCCTCTCCCTTTATTYGAATAAAGTTACAGGGCTCCTCTGTTTCCTTTTTGGACATAGACCTCTGGTGTTTGTGTATTAAATTTTCCTAACAACTGGGTCAGAGAATCACAGAACGGGAGAGTTTGGAAGATACCACAYTGGGACATCTGGTCCAGTSTCCCTGCTCAAGCAGGGTCATCCCAGAGCACMTGGCACAGCATTRTGTCCAGATGGTTCTTGACTATCTCCAGAGAAGAGACTACAACYTCTCTGGGCAATCTGTTCCAGTGCTCGGTTACCCTCACAGTGAACAAGATCTTCCTCATGTTCAGGTAGAACTTCTGTGCATCAGTTTCTGGCTATTGTCTCTTGTCCTAGTACTTGGTACCACCAAGAAGAACCTGATTCCATTATCTTAACACCTTCTCTTCAGGTACTTATGGGCATTGCCAACAATACTTACAGGGTCATGGCAACAAGTGTCATAATGCATAAAATGGATGATTTTTCTTGCAAGATGCTTGCACTTTCTCAGATGTGCAGTTTCTCACTGCAGGACATTCTGGATGCTAGAAGCTTTTATGAATTCACAAGRAGACTGAAGGGTGCACAAATGCAAGGAAGATCGTGAAATACACAGAAACTCTCCATGGTGCTCATGAAGATGTGGAAACTAAATGCTGATAGCATAATTCATTAGCAAGTTGGAAGTGATCAAAGAGTAGATGTATTCGTGACAGCAGATTGTCTTCAGATTTGYATTTAAGCCATTCTTAAAGTCTTTCAGACCTTGGCTACAACTAATTCTTTAAAAGCTATTGTCTGTGCTGAATCTCACACTGTGGGACAGTGTTCAGTTCTAGCTGAAGTTTTTTATCCACAGTAGTATCCCTACGGGCAAATATGTTCTGGGTTTCTCATGTTCATGGATGTGTATTTCTAAAAGGTGTATTGCTTACTTTTGTCTTCCATTCTGCCTTAAAAGAACTGTGTGGGTGTAGTAGGGCAAGTTAAAAGTAAGAAACCATCACCACATATGTACTGGTGGTGATTAGTCAGAGAAACAGATTCTAAAAGGAACTTCATGTGATGTGTGTCGCAGCACCTAGAATGCTGTATTATCACATTAAAAAAAAAAAGTTAGGAATTGTTTTAAGCTATTTGAAATAGGCATAACTTTTTGCTGAATTATATTGGTGATAATTTTTCACGGGGGTGAGCTTTTCTGTAATGCACAAYGTAAAAAGCATGCAGCTTTTGTCCATGAAAATATGCTGAAAATCAACTCTGAAGTCAGTTGGCAAAAAYGTGAACCCATGCACTCACTCTAGCACTGGTCAGAGCTATGGAAGTGCACCTTGTGAGACATCTGATATTACTAAAACTCAAAGAAAATGTGGGACTATTTGTTTCTATTTTGGCACGATTCTTGAACATTTGCAATGTATCATTTTGCCACAGGGTGTCCCTAAAAACCTACTCTGAACTGTTGCACTCTGTTTTTCTAGTCGAAAACTGTTTTCATAGTCAGAACCATAATTTGCTGAAAAATGTAAAGTGTGCAGAATACTAGGAGAACAGATAAAAATGTCATGGGTCTGTTTCTGATATACTGAAGGATGAAATACACATGCAACAATAAATTCCTTCCTATTGTTGAAGGCAAATCCAGCAAGATAATTAGAAATATTCTGGCAATAAGCAAAAATTTTGAATTTGTAAATACACACCRTGATTTCATTATCTCCTCTGGATTGGACATTTGAAATTTTTAATGTCCCGACTACTATTGTATAAATCACATATCTGTAAAATACAGCAGTTATTATTTTTACTTTTAAAAACAATCCTGTATGAATTTAATTTCTTTTTTGATCAATCGAGCATTATTTGGATGCAAAAGGCAATGCAACTGCTCTGCACAACATTAACCAGCTTTAAGATATAAAAGATAACTTGGCATATGTCCCTTGGAGGCTATTATAGACATACCAGAACAAAACCAATTAAAATGTATAATTTCACTCCTAAAATGAATTTTCTTGAGGAATAGTTTTGTTAAAGTTATGTAAAGAGGAAATGCTCTTTTCACATCTCTTTTGGTGATAAACATGATAATGCAGAGTCTCCTCTTCCACCATGCCATAATTTGAAAGTAAGATKTATAAGAAATCCAGGATAGGGGGAGGGAAAAGAAAAAGACATGCTCTCTTGCTCTGTTTCTGGAAGTTAAAATCTTCCAGAATCTTTTCTGGCTTTAGGTGGGGATTGTATTTCAGAGGTGTTATTCAGTCCTAATATTTGAAAAGGCAAGCTGTATCCATGAGTGCTTAACGGTGGCTGCTTGCCAAAAAACCCTGTTGTTCACCCTACACTGTCTCCAGAATATAAAACCTGTGCTAGTGRCTAGCAGGGAAGAGGACGTTTTGTCTGGTTTCCCAAACTCTGGGACTACCTAAAGCCTCTTTCAAAGGCTGCTTATATCCTTGCCATGAGCAGGCAAAAGGAGTCACAGAATTCAAATAGCTTCCTTACCCTTTCTTCAAAGGCAGCAGTCTGCTTCTCCCTGTCTCTGCTATTCCAATAAGAAGATAYATGCAGCCAGAGGTACTGTAAGGACTCCTATCTTAGGATATAAGAAAACATAAGAAGTTATTTCTCTTAAATTATTTTGGTGGTTGAATAAAGAAAAGCATGATTAGCCTCATAATACTYTGATGTTTTAACTGCACAATGTTTGTCAACCACTAATACGTTAGTCCTGGCATTAAAAATCAGGAATGAGTTCAGACTGTGGTTTTATCATATGTGTGAAGCTAATGTTTGACACTGTCAAGAACAAGTGTAGTGTTAAGGGTAGTATTTATTTTGGATGATACAACTGGCATATAATGTTACAAATAGATATGTGAATTAGATGGTTTTGAATAGAAGATAAGGTTTAATTAAAGGAAGCTATTTTCACAAGATTAAGTCAGTCTTATCTAATACTTGTTTTGTTCTTGYCAGGCCAGAGASTTGTGTRGCAATTACTGGTGTTTTCATCTGTRAAAGTGTCTCCTTGGATATTAGTTTCTGGAAGAGATGAACCTAATTAGAGTAGAGGTGTTCAGCTGAGCTCCCTGAGTTCACTGTCAGTCCCTGCTGATCAGCTGTGGCAGTTTCAGAATACCCATCTCTCTCCTGGGGCTGGACTGACAACACTTGGCTGCTTGGCTTTGTCTCTGAAATCTTCTGACCTGTAAGCATTGCTCATGCTGCCTTTCCCTGCCTTTTGCTGAGKCTTTTGTATTAATCACAGGTAAGGCCTGTGCTCCATATGTGGGCCTGGTATGTTTGAGTTAAAGGTGCTTTAAAAGAATTCTTTAAAAGAATTTCACTCAAAACAACAATGGGCAGTGGTATTGCCCATGYCTGAGTGTGCCAATTAGTGATGGTCACCCATCCCCCTGTTTCCAAATAACCATGAACAATTTAACTGTTGTTGAGGAAGTTATCTTTTTATCTTTCAAGGTCTGGGGAGAGAGTACTGTGTCATTTGAGGAGAAGCTTGGCTTAACTCCCTTCCTCAACAAAAAAGCTATTCAAAAAGATGTAGCAGAAACCAGTTATTCAGGATTCATTTGTACTTAAAACCAAAAGGAAATATGAGCACCTTTCCTTGACTTTGGTAATGTTGATTGAGAAACTGTGCTCTACATCATAAAYCTGATACTGAAAGTTGAATTTTCATAGATAAGAGTTATTAAAAAACCTCTCAAGATGAAACCAAGTAGAGAAAAAATTACAATTTCTATGAAGGCAGTGGTCATAAATATTTATATCAGAGTTAATGGGAAAATGAGTTTACTGATAATTTTGTACAAGATTTCACAATGCATATTTTTTTAAGGATTTTTAGTATTATTTCTAAACTCTTGTTTTGTTTTGCCTCTATGGTTTCAGTCATATACACCTGTAGGGACAACAGATATAATCATTTTGGAAAGCAAGAGTAAAAAAAAGTGCAGAGACTGTGTGCTTGCTACAGAGCTRTTTAAGTAAGCTGCTGTGCTGGTACTAAGTCAGAAGTCAGTATGYCCATCACAGCTGCTTGGCTTCTGTCCTACAGAACTCCCGGCTCAAGGAAATCACAGTCATAGAATAGTTTGGGTTGGAAGGGACCTTAAAGACCACCTAGTTCCAGCCCCTCTGGCATGGACAGGGATTCTTTCCARTAGGCCAGGTTGCTCASAGCTCCATCCAGACTAGTCTTGAACAGTTCCAGGGATRGAGCATCCACAGCCTGCCTGGGCAACCTGTTCCAAGGCCTCACCCCCCTCACAGTCAAAACTTTCTTCCTAATATCTAATGTAAACCTCCCCTCCTTCAGTTTAAGGTCATTCCCCCTTGTCCTACCACTACATGCCCTTGTGAAAAGTCCCTCTCTAGCCTTCTTCCAAACCCCCTTTAGGTGCTGGAAGAGGTCTTCCCCAACCGTTCTCTTCTCCAGGCTTGAACAACCCCAACTTTCTCAGGCTGTCTTCAGAGGAGAGGTGTTCCAGCCCTCTGATCAGCTTAGTGGCCCACATTAAACTATTAAGCTATAACTACCAGGAAAAAATGAATTGATTGTAAACAGAAGGATGCATAAGATGGGAATGGGCCAATAATAGTTTTCAAACCAGATATAATAAGACAGCATTTCAAGTTTTGTTTTTATACTTTAACCTTAAATCACCATATACTTCAAAGGAGTGATTTCTGATCCAGAAGAGTTGGGATTGTTCAGCCTGGAGAAGGGAAGATGTTTTAGCACTTTCCAGTACCTAAAGGGGACCAAGAGAGTTGGGGGAGTACCTTTCACAAGAACCTGTAGTGATAGGACAAGGGGGAATGGCTTTAACCTGAAAGAGTACAGGTTTGGATTAGGTAAATTAGAAATTATTGATTGTGAGGGTGGTGAGGCCCTGGAACAGGTTGCCCAGRGAAGTTGTAGATGCCTCATCCCTGGAACTGCTCAAGACCAGTCTGCGTGGAGCATTGAGCAACCTGGTATCATGGAAAGTGTTCCTGTTCATTGCAGGGGCTGTGGAACTAGATGGTCTTTAAGATCCSTTCCAACTAAAATTACTCTGTGRTTCTATGATTTTAAGACTGTACCAAGCTTTCAATACTGTTAYCCACAGTGTTATTATACCCAGGTTAGGATAGGCTTGTTCCACCTGGAGTAGAAGTGGCCTGAGAGGCACATAAGTCCTGCCCACCAGTGGTTATCAAGAAGTMATAAACAGGCATTTTACAGCAGTACTTGGTGGAAAGATGAGCAACAATGGGCATCTGTTGAAACCAGAAGGGTTCAGACCGAATACAGGGAAATGCTTGCTTCTCATGAGGGAAGTTGAGCCATCCCCAGCCTTGGAGATTTTCAGGACTGGATTGGACAAAGCCCTGAGCAGCCTGACCTCAGAGCTTGYCCTGCTTTGRGCAGGGCTTTARACTAGAGACCTGGAGCCCATTCAAATGTGAAATATCACATGACTGTGTATTTCTAAGACGTGATGCTTCAWAATGAAATGTAATTGCACTGTTCTGGCAATATATATTTAATATAGTTTAAGTTACTTGTGTGTGCAATTGTTTGCTTACAAATGGCACTAAAATAGAAAATGAAAACATTAATAAGATTAATATAAATCTTAAATTTACTTACAGTCTTGGTAGAACTTGATTTTTWAGTAAATTAACATTGATTTCTACAGTATATCTTTCTTCTAGATCTTGTGGTTACAAATTCTGGTTCATCTTCTTTTTCTCCCTCAGCCTTCTAAAATCCTACCAAACGTATACATTTAATCCCACAGTTTACAATATTAAATTGACTGTATCTTGTATGAAGAATACACTGTGGGCTGAAATAGCTCTGAGTTGTAAATTAGCTTTARTCACACACCTACATGTGTAGTGAGTATTGGGAGCCCTATTTTAGGTACATCATCTTATTTCTTCAGTTCTTTTGGTACCYTTTGAGGGCAATATATCAATGTGAAATTTATGGCACTGTTATGGGAAAAGCTACTGTGTACCAGAAGCTTAGTGACTTGCTCTTTTGAGGTCTGACCTTTGATTATAGTAACACAGAAATTAGTACCGAAAGATTCGGTAAACGAGGAGAGAGATGAGRTGAGAAAGTTTGCACTTTAAAAGATGCATTTCAAATAATTCAGAAAGGACAGTCCTTTGAATGTTAAGAGTAAGCATTTTAATAAAAATATAGAGGTCTCTTTGAACCAAAGATTTCAAACCAGCTTTGCTGGAGGCTTTGGTTCTGTTATTTGTTCTCGCTACAGATCTGAAGGCTTCATGGTGATAACTCAGTTACATAGTGCTTTATGCAGATGTTTTACAGTGATTTCTCTACCCACTTCTTGGCATAGGTGTGTGACTTAGTAGATACCTAAAGCCATTATTGGTCATGTTGTGTCCCAAACYATGATTTTTCCCTTCAAACACTCGTAATGTTTTTTTTTTTTTTTAATGTTATTTTGCTCTGAAAACTCTTAATGCTGATCCATGACAATTTGGGCATAATTACCAACCAAAAATTTACATGAATAAATGAAAATATTCTCAGAGATCTGAAAGAGAGGAAATAGATTTACCTTCAAATGAAATGAAAATCACATTTCAGCTCTTTGACAACTATATTCAGTAAACTGAGTCAGGCCTTGAGTAAATAAGATACTTGGACATTTCTTCCTCAGCAAAAGATTTGTKCAAAAAACAGAGTAAAAATTGAAATAATATAAATTCTATATATAAATCAGCTATTTTTTTTTCCCTCAGCTGTTAATGTTTGATTATATTTATAGTGAGATGGTGAACWGTTAGAACAGATGTCCAAAGTGGCACTAATGAAAGACATCACTGATTCTCTGGAAACTGGGATGAAAAGATTGACAAGAAAAATACTRGATTCTGAAATTGAAATGACAGGAAGCTGAGTATGTTTCTCTTAGGTAAGGAAAAGTATGTAATTGCATTAATTTGACTAGTAAGATCAGCCGATATTCACTGGTTTTCRTAACTGTTTTGCAGCTCAACTGGAAAGAAATTTATGATAGCTACTTATGAGCCATCCTTTTTGGAGTGAAATTGTTTTCCTCATTGCTTATTTATATGTAAATGTTCTTGTCTTGTTGATGTGATGATATGCTGGAAACCATCTTCAGTGTAAGAGTAAAATTCATTTAACTTAGGAGTTTTCTGTTAGAAACTACAGGGATTGATGGGTTTTGGTAAACTGCATGTGAATAATTTCCTTTTTTTTTTTTAATAAAAACAGGCAAACACACATAAACTAGTGAAWGTTGTGTCATTAAAGATGCATTTCTTAGTCTTTGTGCCTTTTAATGAGAGGAACTAAAACTGAAGCTCCGCATAAGGCTTATGGTCTGCTGCTCAACTACAGTTCCTAATGATGCCTAATGATTTTTGCTTTTCCTTTTTACGCTTTCTGTACCCTCTATGCATTCCCCTGCACCCCTTAGCCCACATGCTTATAATTCCTGTACCCTGATATTCCAGCTTAGTTTAGGAGTTCTGCTAGGCAGAGAGACCAAACATCCTGAAGAAAGAGTCAGCGTGCCCTGTGCCATCTTAAACCCGAAGCTCCAGCCTTGGGTGAAGCCTTCTSTCYRGAACATCTTGTGTAAACTGGGCTCTRGCCTCATYCRGGGGGGGATTCATTAGAATAGGGGGACATTACTGCATTTGTGAAGTTTCTTATTGGGGAATCCTAGAWAGATHTRCTRATTSCTGAAACCTATAAAACTTGTACCCGTGCTGTACACGGGTGTGCATTCTGCCATCAAGTTGTGCACCTGGGATCTCAAATACCGAGGTAAAACCCTTTTTATCCCCTTAACCGTGTCTCTGTCATTATTAAAAACTGGCCTTTCAAGGCAACACTAACCTTCAGAAGCATGGTAGGACTAGCTTAGATGAAAGCCTTTAGGAAATAAACATAGGTYAGTGAGTGCTGATTTATAACAAATTGTCAGATTTGTGAATACTGTTGAGTTGTTGGAAGCTGGTTGCTGCTACTGAAAGATCTTTTTCTTTTCACCCCCAAACCAGGCTGATAATTCTTATCAGTTTCTTGAACAGTGTGGGATAGTTAGCATTACTACATTGTAACACATTACTTGGTTATAAYTTGTAACGGGTCAGCCATCCCAATGGGTGATTTTGTAACCTTTTTATAACCCACATGTTGCAAAGAATGCTACTTACTTTTCTGTAATCCTTTGSAGTAGTATTCAGAATTTAATATACTGAGATTAAAGTTAACATGAATARAATATTCCAAATAGTCTAAAATAGACAGAAGAATCTAAATTTTTCACACCTTTTGCAATTTTAGTGACCTTTCCAAAGGGAAAAAATAATATRTCAGTGTCTGAATTCTCCTGTTTAATGCTTCTGTTTCACTTTACTGAATGAAAAGACAGAACTGTCTTTCAGAGACTCAGAAGCCTTGTTAAGAAAAAAACTTGTAATGCAACTTAGCCAAGAGAAAATTATGCTTTCAGATGAAAGAACTGGTGAGTGACAGATCCAATTTTAATAATAAAATTCAATAAGCTGATCTTTTATATTCTGCATTCTTCTTTATTTTTTGTTATGGATTGAAAGAAAGGGTGTTGAATGTAAATTATTATACTTTTGAAAGTTTTAACATTTCGAGTGCAAAACTCTGGTTTTCTTTCATTGTTGAAAGGATTTTGCATTTTAAAATTATGTGACAGAGCTCTGGCAAGTGTAAGTTTCAGTGACAACACAYGCTGTCAGCTGAACAGTGTGTACTCGTACCATTGTGCGGTGTCTGAGCGTATCAGTTATATTTGTGATCCTCTAAGGCAGTGGTAACACCTCTCAGCACTGTAAAATAATGATGATGGAAATTGTAAAATTGTGTCTATTTTGGAGAAGAGATGTCTGTCTCTCACCTCTCTTATGTCTCCAGTAAAAGACATTTTCTAATCCTATGGTTCTCTTAATATGTGTGTCCAAACAATATGGGAGTCTTGTATAATATACTTTGTGATGGAGTCCCTTTTTTATCAATTAAAATCTACCAGACTAGTAGTTTATTGATTGTAGAAGAGCTGTGTTAGCTTAACTAATAGGCAGAAGACATTTTAGGTTTGTGACTTTGAGCCAAATGCTATATATAGAAACATATTCTGCAAAAAGATAACATTTGTTCCTTTATTTGCCAAAATAAAAAAGAAAAGAACATTCAGTTTGAAACAGTACCTGATGAAAYTTGGAAAAATCACAGTCCATTTTTCAKTAAATAGYTAATTTATTCAGCTAGCTGAATAWAAAGAAATATAAAATTCTTTCAATKTTTTCACATTTATACTCAGGAGTGGTGAGAGATTTGTCTTAATTTTGCATTTCTTTTAAAGGAGAAAATAATTTCAGATTTTGAGATCTTGATTTCAGAGCTGGACCATTCCACAAAATAGAGATGAAAATTCAAAATCATTATAAAATTTTGATTAATTTGTAGCTTTAAATAAAAAATGGAATAATAGGATGTGCTAATGTGTTACAGTTTTGTTTCATGACTCGAAAAACACTGGAAAAGCTATGGTTTATGTTCGGTTGGTCATACCTGAACAATTTTTTATTTGCTGCTTAGAAAATCTGCTGAAGAAGTCTCCATCTTTGAGAAAGGTATCACCAGTTTGCATCAACAGCTACAAGAAACCAACAAAGAACTCACACAGACCAAGAAGAAGAGAGAATCATTAGCTCAGGAGAACAACACATTACAAGAGCATCTTTCTAATATTAAGCAAGAAATTCAGGCATATTTGTAGAGAGAAATCTTGACTAGAAAGAAAAAATGGTGTCTTTTTCAAATAGCACAGAGAATAGGTGGGTCCTCATCTGAGGTAAATATGAGATTAGTTTTTAGGTCCATGTTTCAAACTCAGATTTCCCCTTTTTGCTCAGCTMATTTGTGTAAAGAGGACCAGCTATTCTTATGCAATGGCTTGGATATATGTCTTGAGGAACAGTTAATTAGTGGGTTTTCCCCTGATCTTAAAATAAAAACAAGGCAGCTATAATTATCATTTATATGAAAAAGTACTAAAAAGGAAGCAGCAAGTATTTCTTATAGTATGCTGTGACAGGCCTAGACTACCTAAAGACTTCTGACCGTGACTTGATAATATTTCAAAGCAGTACACATTTTAATGAAGATCTAAACTTTATTAAAAGTATTGTATTTATCTTTTTTCAAGAGCAGCTTTTGGATAAAAGATACCTGAAATAGTGGGTCATAATCAAAACCTTACATTGTTTACTGTGTTATCTCTGTGCAGTTCCTAATGAAAGTAGTTAAAATATTTCAAGTGTCATCTCATGCACACACAGTACTCCTGCTGGTATGTTTTCCTAGCTAGAAATTTAGCTTAATACCTGTAGTAGTTCATCACTGTAGTGTTCTGGGTTTTCTTCTTATTCTTCAGCTTCTTGCCTTCATTTAGGTTGCCTGGTACTTGATGTGTGCACTTACCCTACTGCTCACTTGACTTTAGGTCCCTCTAGAAGTGCCATTCAGTTTTAAAGGAGCAAATGAACTGCACCTGATGCTAGGTATAGAAAAGTTTTAAGTCATTTAGGCTCTCTTTTAAGTGAAGAAAAGTCTCTCCCTTCATTATAGAAATAGGTTAGCTAATGACTTTAGATCAGGTGCTTAATTCTTATAAATGTGACCAAAATTTAGGTGGGACCACATGCATTCTAAATAAATTTTCTCCCAAACATACTAATTGTTTCTTTGAAGAACCCTCCTAGGAAAGGTGAGATTGGTAGTGGCTTTGTCTGCCAAAGGTTCACCAGGAATCACTATTCTTCACCTCCTTTTGGAATCATAGTTGATAATGATGATATCTCCTGGTACAAAATGCAGCTTCCAGTTGCTCCCAACTACTTTTGAAAGCTTCACAGATTTCTTTGCCATACCTGGATGCTTGCAGAAGTTGGAAACAAAAAATTTAGTCTCACAGCATGAAGTACTTTTTAATAGGATTGCCTCTAGAATATGTATTGATTCCTCTAGGCTCTTCCTTTAATTGAGGTGATACACCAAGTATTTAAAATATTATCATTTCTTCACTTGGGCTTACTGGAAAAGTTCACAGATTTCCAGAACACCTTTCTCAGCAACTCACAGCCTTTTTGCAACAGGAACAGGGGTTTCTCCATAGAGCCTTCCCCACACCACCACCCTCCACCCCCCACCTTCCCCCAGTTYTTGCAGTTGAGTTCTCCTAGTGATTTTGCACAGAAGTTCCTGACCTGTGCAGTTCAARACAGCATTTCTGCAGGTTTTTTTTTTCCTTCTTCTGTTCTCTTTCTCAAGCAGTAGTACTCAGAAATGTGGTATCTGTTCTCCTATCGGCTTTATTTTAAAATGACTTGTGGCTTTATTTTTCCCGATTTGGAGTTAACCACTAAACTAATTAGTATATAAGTAATCCATTATTAATGAGATTTTTTTTATCTGTCTTCTGCTTTTTAAAATGCAAGCTTTTAAAAAGTTGTAGTGTAAAAAAAGCTGGAACTGACTGATCTCTGCTTGTTAAATGGGACAGTCTGTTTTGTTACAACAATCTAGCTGCTAAATAAACCATCTGTATTTTTCTTCTTAACTGCTATATTCCTTTATGGACATTTTTTTCTTTCTAAGATTTAACATTATTTATAAGTAAAAAAAACATTTTTCATAAATGAAAATTTGGTTTATAGAAACACACATAATTTACATTTTACATAGCCTTTAAGAAAATAGTTTTAAAAGCCATAGAGCTTAGATACACACTAATTATTTTTTTTAAGATGCAAGCAGTATACTCTAACCTTATGGAAAAAAMCCTTTCTTCATAGGTATTATATTAAAAAATAGCAAAGTGGCAAAATGGGCTTGATGATATGAAGTTGAAAGCCCAGGATTCTAACACAGGTATTGTCAGGCTAAAGGGTGTGCTGAAGTCTAAAGTGAGTATACAAATAAAAATGTTGGGTTTTAACTAAAAATGAAATTTTAATATCTCCATGGAAGAATTTGCTTCCTAGCCAAAACTTGTTTGCATTCTGTTAATTTGGTTTCAGTAGTTTGAACACATTTTCATAGCTGTTTTTGCAGTACAAAATGAATGTAGTATATTTCATTGTGGTTATATATATATATGCACACACATGTGTGTTTATTAAACTTAAAACATTGGCAAATAATACTGAGACTTGAAACTCTTTTGTCTTTATTACTTTTATGGGATTAAAGTAAAAAAATAGTATTAATGCACTATATTGCTATACCTTGTTAACCTAGCCATTCTTAACAGATGTCTTTTGCTCATTAAAATGTAGTCATCTTGAACAAAACCCTTGTTCTTGAGAAGTCTCTCAATGTTTTGGCTAAATGGCAAAATTTTCAGTGGAAAGAAAATATCCAATACCAAATCTGTAGATCTATAGATATCCCTATTTTTTGCAGCTTATTGTAAATTATTACATAAACAATCTTTTTGTGTTCAGGAGAGAGAACTGCATGCTCTTGGAGAATTACCGCAAAGTCTGTGAACAAGGAGAAAGCTGGGAAGCAAAATGCCATCAAGCAGGAAGAGGCTTTTCCTCTGTTAGACTGGCACTGATCAGTGGAGAGTCTGAGAACCACAGTTGGAAAAGGAAAATAGAGTCYCTTGAAACACAGATGGAGCAAGTGAGTTGAAATTGTTCTTTCCATAGTTCACCYTTGAAATGGTCTGGAAGCATTTTAAAATTATGTTTAATGCCACTTCTTCTATTTTAGGGAGATTTTCCACCAAGAACTCTATGGATTTTGACTTTAGATAATAATATKATTAGAATTGCATTAGTCACACTTGGGGGAAAAAAAAAAATCTTTAAAAAAATAGCAGATTTCAAGGAAAACAAAAAAATTAAATGCTCTCGTGTTTGGAATGACTAAAGGCATTAAGTCACACAGAACTCTACAGCATACCTGAAACATATTGACTCCTTTGTCACTTATTGTGTTCCTGTCACTGCTCTTCTTGCTTTGAGCTTCTCAACCTTCTTTCCACTTCTTGAGATGTCCCAAAGATCCTCTTCCCACTTGGAAATCTGAAGAACTTGAAGAGAAATTCACAGCTTGGCTTTGGAAATAAGTTGTGAACAAGTAGACGTGATTTGGAGCTTTTACAGGTTTTGTTGCAGATCATTTCTGCTTCCTGAATATCACATAAGCTGCTGAGGGCTACTCAAGAAAGTTAGATGCTCCAGAGGAAACTGTTATTCAGTCTCTGACAGAACCAAACTTCTGATGTTCAGAAAGTGGATGAGAACATTGCAATAACAAAACAGCACAGGAGGATGGTGTGGCAAATTTTGACATTCTTTGAAGATAGAATAAAACTGGTACATGGTTCTAGTTTGTCCAACAAGCCTGAAACCAGCAGATATTTCATCCTTCTAATTCCTTCTCACATGCCTGCTATTAAGTATAGRAATAAAAAAGCCTCTTCGTGAACACTTTGTCAGCATACGGGTCAGAATTCCCAATGTCATATTCCAGTTCATACAGTCACATGCAAGGGACATATCTAAATAACAGAAGTTTGTGTTCAAAAATCTTAATGTGCTTAGCAGTGCTCTGTGTTCCTTGTGCTTTTTTTTTTTTTTTTTTTTATGTGAGACAGAGCTAGAATTGATGTGGTGTGCTCCCATACAATAATCTCTTTGGATGTAATTTTTCGCAAATCCTTCAAGCAAATCACAGTGCTTTACCTCTCATTTTGCTCTGTTAACCTCCCACGCTCATTCTACCACCCACTGAAAATTAAGGAGTTGAAAATGACTGACCAGGAATATAAGTATCACTGGGCAAAATACAGGCATTTTTCAAAAAGAAAAACATAAGTTATATTAATTTTAAATGYACAAAAYTCTTAATGYTTTAGTCAGACCTGCTGCTGTTTGKCTTGTGGACTCCTCTTTAATGTGACTCTCTCATCTCTGAGTCATACCTGAATTTACAGGTGACAGCAGTATAAATGACTGACAGAATCTCTGCAATCACAGATAATCTACATACAAAACCAATTTTWATTGCTAAAATAAGAGACCTCGTCTGAAAATAAAATGCAGTCCATGGCAGAATTTTCGAGCTTTTTAACTCTGCAGGAATAAATTTTAGGAATACAGTTTAAAATATCAGTATCTAATTTTGCTGTCAGAAGCAAGAACTCTAATAGTTTTTATATACAGGAGTTATTTAAAAGAAATAACTTTAAAGTTTATTGTAGGATAAATTACTGTGGCCTCTTAAAATTTGCCATAATTACATAGAGATATTTTGTAGGATTTTAGAAATGGTTTTATTTTTTTCTTTTTAGTAGTTTGATACTGCTTTACTGTAGTGTTTAACAACAGAAGCAGCATACAAGTCTCCTACATCTGCCTTTAACAACTCTCTTGTGAAAATGGGTGGAGAACCTCAAAACACATTGTGAGAGTCTCTGTACTTGCAAATGTCACATCTACAGCAGAACTTCCCATTAAGCTAGATATAATCAAAGAATGATTAAATTAGCATCTAATTTCCACAGCAGAGAAGGTAGCAAGGGTATGTGAAATATATTAGAAAAATAAGTTTATGTTAATGTTATACTTAAGGGATCCAAATATACTTTAGGATCATGAATGATCACTTTTAAATGTTTAATTTGGCATTTCTCAGGGGCTTACTCCTCAAAGGGTATATGTTGTATATTCTTTCAAAAGGACACTGCTTCACTGCTTTTCAGGGCTTAACTATGAATACTCAAAAGTCAGGGCTTAAAATTACTGCTGTTTTCAAAAAAGATATCTTGGATGTAACATCTAGTCACAAGGTAGCAGAATAGCTGTAGTTGTTTARCAATGAAACTTGACATGAACTTCAAAATGACTGACAGTGTTAGGAAGTATCARTATCTTTAATATTTTCTTAATTTCCCTTAAAAATTGGGTTTCTTTGAACTTGATTTTTACAAAAACTGCAAAATTAATGTGTGCTACACAAAAAAAAAAATCAGTTTGGATAAACTTCAAAAAGTTGTTCATACACACTCAGGTTATTCAGATATTTTCAGTATGATTCTGTCACTTACCTGTCCATCCTCTGCTGCAACTGACATAACTTCTTGTTCTTTACAGGCTTCCAGCTGTCTCTTTAAACCTTTATGCATTTTGCATGCCCCATGGGTAAACCTGCTGTTTGACAGTTGGTTWTCCATTCCAGCCAAATGTGTGAAATGCCTTCTGTATCCTTGTGAAATCCTCTATGATCCTTTTGATAGGAAAGGGTTCCAGCATATGACATTTATCTGAAACTTCTATCAGATCTAATAAGGCTAAGGCTCCCTGGATCCTTCTGTGAAGGGGATTGCTGGGACTGTGGAGAGCAGCAACAGTTTTGGGAAAGAAAATGAAGAAACACAGTTGAAGAGTTGGAAAAGTCAGAATAAAAAAACTATTTTTTTTTTTATTATTTCTTTCAGCTTTTCAGATAAGGCTCTTACTTTACACAGTATGTCAGTACAGAATCTGCATTAGTATATTGCAGCATATTTATATTCAGAAGTGGAAACTAAATCTGATTCTGAATAATATTGTTCTGTCAGTGTTTCTAATATTGTTTATTTTCCTCTTTCTAATGCTGTCTAGAGTTTCCAGTATTCTTTTGTTCTGAAATACAAATGTAGGATTACAAAATTTTTTCTCTGCAAAGAAACTAGATTTTTGAGTGACAGTTCATAGAAAATGGGATGTTCCAGAATGAAGAAACCTTTCAGTTTCATTTGGTAAAAAAAAAAAAAAAAAAAAAAAAAGACTTACGCTTTGATAAATGAAAAATGCTTTTTTCTTTCTTCATTCTTTTTTCCCCCTCTGTTGGCCTGTGATCTGTGTTCTTCCACTATCTTGCCCCTTTGAACACACAAATGGTTATCTTCTGAAATTTCTGAAGAATGTGCTGGAGAGGTGGAGTGTTTGTTAAGATGTCTCAGTTCATAGATTTCCCATGACCTTTGCCTGAGCATTATTGTGCTTAACGTAAACTAGGCTTGAGTAAAATACAGATAAAAGTGTTGCAGCACCCCAACCAGACTCAGACAGACTGAAATGCATGCATGAAAAGATGAAGGGAAAATAGCATCTCGCTTACTTATGCTAAGATTAAAACAGGCACTTTTCTTTGTCTCTGTAGCTGACCCAATACWGATTTTTCTGATTCTCAGTCTCTGGAATTAATTTTTTTATGTCTTGTAGCTATGTCTCAGGTATGTCCACTGTTCCCTTTGCAGTGGAATATACTAGGTTTTATAGGTATTCTTTTTTAGGTTCCTCCAAGGTATATAGAGATGTAATCTCTTTGTATTTTATTCATTTTCCCTTTCCCCCCAGTTTATTCTCCATGCTCCTGTAAGYAAAATAAGTGTATTCTCACTCTGCTGGTGATACTGATACTGGTTTGTTGTACCAGGTTTTATTTCCTGCATGCAAACAGTTAACCAACAGTTTCTTGCCTCAACAAAAAGGGAAACTTCCTTCCTCTTCAATGATTGTGTTGACAGAATCCATTGATCCATATATTTCATAGCATTTCATAATTTATATCAAATACATTTATATTAAGATATATACATTGGATGAGTTTCTAAATCTGACAGAGGATTTTGACTGGRACAACATAACACTAATCATCCATTTTAGAGTGAAAGCAAATTTTGTCATTGATCCCAGACTTCCTTTTATATTTTTTTAAAGGTTACCCCAATAGAATGCTAGTAAGATTAATAGACATRCATCTGAAACTTTAAAATCTTTGTTTATCTGCACAGCAAGGGTGAGTCATACCATTCTGAAAGAGAGCTGGTGAGAAAACAACTGGGAAATGAAAGGACATCTATGAAAAACCTGTAATCCTGCTTGTGCCCAATTGTGAGAAAGTATTTCAGTCACAGAGAGAAAAGCAAGAGAAAGACTCTGAAATTCAGTTTCTCAGCTTGGTTCAATTGAAAATAATCTGTCAGTAAATGACCAGAAGAGGATTTAATTTTCTCATTCTTTCCAAGTATGTTTAAACAGAGGTGGTTTTGTATCTAGCTGCATTTTCAAATGGCCAGTGGAGCTTGACTACCTGAATAGCAGAAGATACCAAAAACCTKCTTCTGATTCTTCAGTTACACACTAATTGACTTTAATACAAAGTGTTATATTTTGCTCCCAAAAGATRTTTTTAATCTCAATTGCATGGTATAGCTGCCCTTTTAATTTTGGATATTTGTATTTGGCTACATGCTTGGAGGATGCTTGACTACAAGTTTACAGTTGCTATCTAATTAATGTGTATGGACTTCACAATGCTGTGCAGAACCGAGATTTTACAGAAACAGAGCAGCTCAGCTAGAGTCAGAACTGGATATCACCRAAAGACAGCTGGGGACTGAGTGCTTTGAAAGGCAAGTACATGTTTTTGTATTGTGCTTCCTGCAGCTAATTGGGGTGAAATGCAGTCTAGTACTAMGACTTAGACTAATTAGTCAGATAAAAAGGAAATTTGGGGTTCACATTGCTGTACATCTCCCATGTGTTCAGAGAGTATTCATGTCCCTAAATTTAGTCTGTTCAGCTGTTGTACATGCTGTCTAAATTAGTAGTGTAAATTCCCTGTATRGCCAACTGAATGAGACAGTGAGATAAACTACCCTCTGGAATAGCCTGGCTTAGGRTGTGATGGGTCACTTTCCTGAAGATGCTCCTCTCTTTGCACTCATTTATTCTGGAGCCTATTTTGAYCTGTAGTGAAAGTCCAAATGACTTGTTGTTTATGCAAATGCTTCGTAGCTTACTAGTTCTCTGCACCCTTTGGAATTACTTCACCTGTACCAACCCCCATTCTCACAAGTTCTACTTGAGGTGTAGGCATGGCTCCCAAATGACAGTATAACCAATTTTTTTTCCTTCTAATTTTGCAAGGAGAATTTAACAACATATAGGAACAGTAGGAACTACTTCATATGATTTGGCCACAGCACCAGAGAATGGTCTTTGTCCTGCTTAATGAATCAGTTTATTTACATAGTCTTGGTGTCTTATATAGTTTTTTTTTACCTTTGAAACTACAGTACTTCTCTATTTCATGGATGTATTGAGGATAAAATATTAGTTTTTGGTATTATTTTGGATATGTGAAAGGGAGAGATAAAAAACCAGAGGGATGTGATTATACCTCAGGTTTGAGAATGAGGTGTCTCATTTAACTGTAGTGAATTGTTGATATTCTATTCTTTCCTAAGTAAGGACAAGGAGGCATCTCAGCTTTCATGGAAACAAATTAAAGCTCCAGGCCAACTTCTTACAGCAAATCTATTTTTCTGGGAAAATCAGGAGATTAACCATATAAGAAAACTATTAGTTGGTATCATCTTAGAACATAATGGAAGCAACAGAGGTGAGTAGTGACTGGTTTGGCTTTGTTGTTAGCTTGGAGAAGTGGGTATTTGATATCCTTGTTATAACACTGATTGTTCTAGTTGTACTGATTTAGTGCCTTAGCGCAGAATGAAGTAATGCCTGAAATTAGGAGGTGAAAGTGCCAACAGTGCCAGACCTTGAATATGCACCGAAACAGTGATACAAGAAGGCTTGATCCATCTGAATGGCTTTTTCTTTATCAGCCAGGAAAARCATCTCCTCATCTCTCCCATCCCTCTGACTGCAGAAGCAGTTGGGATTCCTGTGGAAACAACAAATTTTCATTATTATCCTCTCCTGGCTGTGGTGACCAAGCGCAGGGACTGTTAATGGCTTTAAAGAAGAAATCCTTTAATTGTCTTTAGATCCAGCTCCGTGTGCCAGTGCTGGATCTGATCATTCCCCAGCAGGTTTTGGTGATCTGCTCAGTGGTCCACTCCATGGGCAGGTCTGTGGTAATGGCTGAGCCACACTGAAAGCCAGGGGTTGTGCCAGGGGTAGCCATYCTACCTAGTAGTTTCTGGATCCAACAGACTAGATTCTCCTTATATAAACAACTGACAGAGTGAAAGCAGGATCTCAGAGGAGTATGTACCTTCAAAACTTTCCAGTATATTATCCAATCTCATATRCTTCCTCCCCATACACCCAGACGTAGGAGTTATGGACTGATCAATTATCCAGGCCCCATTCCTTGCAGTCAAAATGACTGGACTGCCATTTTGTAACTTTCCCATTGGCAATTCCAGCATCCTTTAAATATCCATCAGTTTCAGGGCACTTCAGTAGATTCTAGTCCACTGGCTTTGACGACTCAAACAGCACAGGAATACTGCAAGCAGCACTGTTCTTACTTTTAAACTAACTTAAAATTAGGCTCTTCCTCCCTGGAGATGCTTACAGTATTTAGTTTTAAACCTGCAATAACCATGGCTATCTTCTGTCTTTCAGGGAAAATTGAGACAATGGATATGTAGAATTAATTCTTAAKAAGGGAATAATACAAAGAAACTCGTTAAACTGTCTTTCAGAGAGGTATATAATGAAAATTACATTTCCTTTTAAGATAAAATTTAAAAGTTGACAATCTTAAATAGAAGGAAACRGTTTATAGTGACTATGAGATCATTTTGATCATTTTTGAAAAGTGCTTAATCTCACAGTAATGTTTGTTTAGGGAACTTCAGGAACTTCAATGCCAGAGTTGTACAAATTCATATCAGTTAAGCTCTACATTACAAATATCATCACCTCAACATTCCCATCATCAGTCTCCTGATGAGTCTCTGGAGGAGCACCTGGAAGGCTCTTGGTTCCACAACATTTAAGTTCCAAACACTGGGTGGGAAATAAAAATAAAAGGATGAACTCTGGTCTTTCTTGTCAAAATATCAACTGAATTCCATGGAATTACATTCATGCAAGAAAAATTACAAGAAGATTCAGTACCCCAATTGTTTGATGATACTTATTTTATTTTATTTTATTTTATTTTATTTTATTTTATTTTATTTTATTTTATTTTATTTTATTGAATTGCATCAAACTCTAATATATTGTAACAGCAACTACTTGTACTGGGGTGCTGTAGTCAAAAATTCGGTAACGGAATAATGTAATACAGTGGTGGAAGTAATGCTACAGAAAAGGTCAACTTGTCACTRTTTTGTACAAAGTGTAGATGTAAATATTTTCATCTTTCTTACACAAAGCTCTTAACTATCCAGTCTTTATTCTAGTCTTCAGAATAGTTTTTACTCTATATATGTCCACTTTTTACAAGAAACATAAAAGTATTCTGTAAGTCTTCAAGTACTCRTAATCCTGAGGAGGAGAAGGCCAGTTTTCTTTTAAACAATTAGTGGAATGGAGCTTTCACAATATGGAGCTACTGCCCACAGTAGCCTCAGCTGAGTTTCCTATTTGGTAGTTGCATGCTTGTTGCATGATGCTTTTTTGATAGATTGATGGCAGCATGCATTAAAAAAAAATTGCCAGTTGAGRTGGGCGAGGTCTGAGTTCATGACTTGTTTTTGAGATGATTATGTACTTCTAAGTTTAATTCATTAACTGAGATTATTACCTTTGGCACTTGATTAATCTTTGCTATCAAAGGCTCCTCTAAGTATTAAAAATAGGTCCTAATAATATAAGACAAGTTTCCTCGGGTCAGTGAGCTGATTCTGGTGCCTTTAGGAAGAAAACACAGCTGTGCAAGACATGATTTTGTAGCTACTACCAATCCTTGACAGCAAGTACAGGGAGTCTTCATTCCTCTGATAGAACTGTGTCTACTCCTCCAGAATCTGAGTACAGTGTAGGTTTTAAGTTTGTTGAAAGAAGCATTGTGTCATTTGGAACAGTTTCATTTACTTTTAATTACCATAACACTTCCTTCTAACTTTGATGCTTACAAAGAAAAGAGGAAACAATCCATGTAGTCACCACACTGATACTAACAATTAGGGTGCTTTTTCTATTTGCATTACTCCCTTTTCAGGGTGATAAAATTCCATTCTAAGTAGTAAACTTCTGGCTAAATAACAAATGAAGACTAATCTTCTAAAAACTAGATTAGGAATTCAGTTCCTATCTTGTTTGATGTTACTTTTTT
>NW_026623744.1:316939-323530 GCF_030028575.1 Malurus melanocephalus | reverse complement strand
TTTTTTTTTATTTTTTATCCTGGTTGGCCTTATGTGACTTTTGCACATTCCTAGGGTACAATGAGCTTAAGGAATAAAAATTAAATAAGTGAGCCTTGTTCATTTAAAATTTTCAGACTGTTTTAAGCTAAGTTTTTCTCAATTAAATCAATGCAGCTTTTGCATGGAAATGAACTAAATTTTTCTTCTGCTTGTTTATTTTCCATTTTTGAGAATTCAAGATGTATAATTCATACATAAGAACTAATATAATTCATAATTTTTTTCCTCATCCAAGTCTTTGTTATACTTTTTTTTTTTGCTAAGTGGGAATAAATAGGATTATTTCAGACTTAYGGAATTCTAGATTCCTAGAATAGTTTAAAAGAGACATTAAAGACCATCTAGCTGTAACCTTCTAGTAAATCAGATTGCTCAATTTGCTTGAATAACTACTTAGTTAYTTGTTTATGCTAAATGGTTTGTTTTAATTTTTTAAAAAATATGTAATAATAACTGAAACACTGGTAGTCTGTGCTACATTTTAAAAGCTTAAATGGAAAGAATTTATCAGGTTTGTGTAGYGTAGTGATACAGTAATGAATAAAAATAGCCTGTTACAAGATGCTCTTCTAAAATGGAGCAGAGATCTAAACCTGAACTGTCTGCTTTGTATAAGTGATTTACATTTGATTTGCCTTAATTACATTGATTTGTTTTAATGTCCTCAATACTAAAGTTGATTTTATATCAAGAACTTTGAGTGACTATCAGGAAAAAGATGGAACAGAAGAAATATCTGAAGTATCTGTGAATGATGATTTCCCTCTCAATTAACTCTAGAAAGATTCATAAAAGTCATGGAGACCAGAACAAAATAAAAACCRATGTAAAATATTGCCTGAGAAGAAAAGCAAGAATATTAATGSAAATATTTGGGTGTAATAATCAGCAGAGTCTCAGAATAAAGRCTTTTATAATAGGTATTTGGGGAATTTATTAAACGTGATCTAAGTGTAAGTTCCTGTTAAGTAGTATACTTCTAGACATAGTCCTCTAGGAGGGGATATATAATTTTTCAGTTGCTTTAAGACAAGTTACCAGCGATTGAAAAATGTATTGTAGAAACAACTACTAGAAAATGGGGAGGCTTCTTCCACAGCTAAGGTGTGACTCTGCAGAATATGTGAAGTATAATGAGACAGTAGTGTTGGAATTACTATTAATTCCCTTCCTTCTCTCCAGGCTTCTGGTGCTATTTCAACAGATATTCTGTCACGGCAAATGATGCACAGAGGCACTTTTTCATGCTGTGGAGGATGTGATATCAGAGGTAAATTGGACAGTAACTTTTTCTTATTATTCCACCTTTCTCAATGTTTTTATTGCTCCAGTACAGTGAAAAAGATGTGTCCTGTAATTTGTGTTGCAGACCTGGTGGGAAAGATCTATTCTGTCCTATTTTCTTAAGTGACAGGAGCCCAAAGTGCTTTTCACACCAAAAGTTTTATAGCATTTTTATACAATAAAATCTAATCCATTGAATTATCTGGATTGACTGTTAAAGAGACTAGGAAGCTTCCTCAAAGTGTTTCCAGAATCCACACGTAGATTTACCCTTTTTGCTATCTTCACAAAAGAATTGTTTAGGTCTCTGGTTTATTTTTGCAAGCMAAGGCATGTTGGTCAAAATAATGGKTTAATGAGTTAAGTGTAWACTTGCACATATGTTCCTTTATATGATTTTTTGATGATAAGCTGACTGCTCAACTTTAACATTCATGTTTGAGTAATAATTAAAGACAGTGTGACCCTTATGAATGCTTCTAATATGTAAAAAAGCAACTGTGATGCTTTTTTGGGGAATGTGTGGCTATAAAAAGCCTGGAAAAATAGTTTCATGAGTAATGTTTTAAGAAATTAAAGCATAAACATATATATAACATAAWTTTTAGGATTATATTCCACAAGAATAATAATATTTTTCAGTACAGGTGAACTGATTTTAGTTTGGAGGTCCTGATTCTTCATTCCTTATTTAGCAGACAACCACAGAAGTMATTTCAGCAATCACCAGTGTTAATGGGACTGCTTGCAAGTAATAGAGACTATAGAAACAGACATAATGGTATTAACCATTGCCACATTATGCAGTTATTAAAAGGCATATTGTACACTTCTCCCAGATGAGAGAAGATGATCRTTTCATTATCCTGGAAGATGAGAAAGAAATTTGTTGTTTTGCAATAATATTGTCATATTGATTATTTTTCCTAGAAGATTATTACAAAACAGTTTGAGAAATGTGATCTTAGACTGTAAAACTAACATCCTATCATCTAGAAGATGAGCAGTTATTAGATAAATTTAGAACAAATAAAAATTAACTCTTTTTGGGAGTGGATATGCTGTGCAGAGGCCCATGTCCTAAGATGCAATTCTTTAGTTGCAATAATGATGCTTTTCCATGTGACGTAATAAAGAAGTTAGTAAAGAAGTGYTCATCTACAAAGTAAAAGCCAAAGATTCTTAAGCAATTTGGACTTTATAATTATTCGCTTATGCCAAGAGGAATAAGAGAATATGAGATTATAAAATATCAAGATGCAATAAACCTTCTTTTTCTTGYGCACTCTGGTATTTTTATTAGGATTATCCTTTCCTTAAAAATGTTTTGAAAATGAGAGCCTGCAGGAAAATTACAAGAGGATTATAATGTCATGTGTGGAGCCAAAGAAACTTTTATCAGTGGTGATGAGATATAGACTTCAAGTGATTCTAACGACAATTAATTGCTTCATAGCTTTTAATAATTAGGAAAAAAMCCCAAACATTCAAGTGAGTATATTCAGAGAGCAGGATCACTGTAGTGGCAATCCCCTRTGTTGGATCTAGGTCAGAAACTGAAAGAAAAAATTAAAGAATTCATTGAATTTGCTGAAGTTTGCAAATAGTATGTTTTAGTTTGACAATGAACTTTCTTGTTGGCAATATCTGTAGTGATAGTCCAAGAGGACTGGAACAGTGTTTGTAGGCTGGGAATTGTAMTGCTCCACTAGTATATTCTAAACCTACAGACTATGAATGAATATTAAACTTTGTCCTTATGTAAAGGCTGATAATAAGCTCAGAGTCCTTACAGTTCTTTACCTTTGGTTGTAAACTTTCTAATCTGTAATACATCCTAATTTTTTCCAATATCCAGGAATTACTGTTGTATATGTCCTGCCTGAAACATTGTGATAGCATGTATTTCCTCATAATATGGGTTACTTATGATTTTCTTGTCGTTGCTTAGTTACAATATTTTGATTGGAAAGAAACCTACACCAAAAAARATCTATTTATCATTTGTTTGCAGTTGTGACAGTTATTTGCAACCATGAATAATGCTATACCTGATCAATATTTTTACATAGGCAAACCTGAAAATATGATTTGTGATTTTATAAAAAACAGGAATATTTTAAACTCAGCTATACTGTTACAACCAAAAATTACTTGGCTTGCATAACAAAGAAACATTTAGCCTTTGTAAAAGTATTCATGCTCTTCTGCAACAATATTCCTTAGTTTTTAGRCACTGATTATAGAATTGTTTCCCACTAAGTTTGCTTGCTTGTGGCAAGGGAAACTGTCACCATTACTCAGAAAATATTTCACCTGAGTATAACTGGTTTACAAGGTTTGTAGAAGAAAGAATTCAGTATCCCTGGTGTACTCCTCCTTAGTATCTTTTTCACATATTAGAAGAAGCAGCATGTATGGATACAGTCTATCTTCATTATTGTATGGTCCCACCTCCCAAAGAGGGAAAATTCATYGTGTGTTGCTGGGTAGAAATATTTCCCTGCTTCTTGAAAAATCTATGCAAGCAACRTTTCAGCAGCATTTGGAGCCTTGTRTCTATGTGATTTATCCTGSTTTTTCCACTCCAAGAAAATCAGATTTAGAATGAATCATAGATTCATAAAGYCATAGAATTATTTGGGTTGGAAAGGACATTAAAAACCATCCAGTTCCAATTCCCCTGGCATGGAGGACACCTTCCACTGCACCAGGCTGCTCAGAGCTCCATCCAATCTGGCCTTCAGTACTTCAGGGATGGGACATCCACAGCTTCTCTGGGCAATCTRTTCTAGTGCAACACCCTCTGAGTAAAGGATTTCTTCCTAACACCTAACCTAAGCCTGCCCTCCTTCAGTTTAAAACCATTGSCYCATGTCCTGTCACTATCTGCCTGTATGATAAGTCACTCTCTTTTTATAAGCTCCCTTCAGATTCTGGAAGGATGCAATTAGATCATTCCCAAGCYTTCTCTTTTCCAGGCTGAACAGTCCCAATTCTCYCAGCCTTTCCTCACAGGAGAGGTGCTCCATCAACTTGGTGGCCTCYTCTGGAATTGCTTTAACAGGTSCATGTCCTTCTTGTGCTGGGGACCCCAGAGCTGGATGCAGCACTGTAGGTGCTCTCTCACCCYGCTGGCAATGCTGCTTTGGATACAGCCCAGGATACAATYGGCTTTCTKGGYTGTGAGTGCACATTGCTGGGTAATGTCTGACTTTTCATCCACAGTAAACCCCAAGTGCTTCTCTGCAGTGCTGCTCTCAAGGATTTCTCCCAGTCCAATCGTATCTGATCCAGGTGCAGTACCTTGCCCTTGGACTGTTGAACATCATGAGGCTCTTGTGGCCCCACATGTCAAGCTTGTCCAGGTCCCTCTGCATGGCATCCTGTCCTTCTGTTGTGTCACCTGCACTGCTCTGCTTTGTGCCATCCACAAACTTTCCGAGGGTCTTGATTGATTGATCCCACTGAAGGTGTTTTTGATGAAGGCATTGAAGAGCACCGGTCCCAAGGCAGAGCCCTGGGGGACACCACTCACCACTCACCCCACCTGTACACAGAGACATTGACCACAACTCTCTGCATCCATCCAGCCAATTCCTTAGCCACTGGATAGTCAATCTATCAAATCAAAGTGACTCCAATAGATAAAATGTTATGTGGGACTGCATCAAAGGCTTTACAGATGTAAAGATAGATGACATTTGTTGGTCTCCCCTTTTTCTTCTTTCCAGTCACTAACAAAGCTTGAACTTTAGCAACACCTAATCAGAGTTAAGATTCTGCTATAAGTGTTAAAGCAACTGGTTTTAGTCTTCAAGCAGAARAAGTGTTCATGGTATGGGGTGCTCTTTGCTAGTACTACAGCTGAGTTTTTTATTCTATCCCCTTCATTTCTTCTCAGACCAGCTAATCCCGTTGGTGWCAATGTAGGCGGTGGAGTATTAGCAACATGGGTATCAGCATCAGATAGAGTTTAGCAGTTACTCAGTTGCTTTTCTCTATTTACTTACTCTTTGATATTAGCAGTTACAATGTTACTATAGAATGCATAAGAACTTAATATATATTCCATTTTTAACTAGTTAATTTGCATTTACTTCTCTTTCCACATCTAAGTGATTTTGGAATGAATAGCCTTGCAACGAGAAATGCAAATTGATTTACTGRTACAGACTGGAGAGGCTGTAAAGAAGTGTGATCTTTTAATGAAAGCAGCAAAAGAGGCTTTTTAATGTATATTGCACTCTTAATGATCCTTCCTCTGATCCACCGAACTTTCACGCTAATTCCCAGCAGAGGGAGTATGTGAAATGAAGATGAATGAATCATACATAGCTTTGTGATATTAACATGCACAGTTATCTGAACACGTGGAAAGAGATTTGTTAGTTTTATATTTTGGACACTTTCCAAACAGAAGGAAAAAAGCTTGATAGGGCGGGTAAAATTTTTATATGGCTCCACTTGGATTGACTATATCAAAATATAACCTTATTTAATTACAAGGATCAGATTTTTTTTTATCAACTTTGTAAAAACAAAATCTGCTTGTAATTAAAATATTATGTATAAAGGCATGGCCTGAAATGATGTTTCCATCCAATGAATTTTTTTTACCTGTCTAATATACTGTAATTCGATTTTTCTCTAGGCTGTCCCACATTTGATTTTTATTAAAACCCATGAAGCAGTTTAATAATTTATTTCAACAGATGCAGAAGTATAAGTTTAGTTTTAAGTTTCCTATCTTGTGCTTCTCATCTACKTTGTATTTTTAGTGTTTTTATTTCCTGAGGTGGGAGAAGAACAAACATTTTTTATCTTGAATGCAGCCTACACCCAAGCAATTATAGAGTACACAAAGCAGAAAACGTCTTTGTTGTCAGAGCTGCAGTGCAACCGAGCAAGTGAACAATGTACTTCTCAGATTTTCTTTACACAAGGGTATGTCTTTCCTGCACATAGTAATATTTCATAAAATCACTTTTGCCGGTATAGCATGAATATTTTTAAAACAATGCGACTTGGCAGAAGTAAAACCTATAATTGAATTTCTTTTTTGACCCACAGTGGCTGCTCTAGAAGTAAYGTTGAAATTATTTTTCATTTTAATACTGAGTCAGTGCGCACCAGATTTCCATTTTCATTTCTGGTTCTCTTATCGCTGCCCTAAGAAACAAGCAACCTCCACAGCATTTTTCATTTTAATGCTTTTACCTTGGACTGTGAGGCAATGTAGTGTGGTGTTCATTCATTTTTCAG
>NW_026623744.1:144390-316182 GCF_030028575.1 Malurus melanocephalus | reverse complement strand
TCCGCCGCTCCCCGCACCGCCGTCCCGCTGCCCCGGGCTGCCCCGGGCTGCCGAGGCTCAGCCGCCCCTGCCGGGCTCCAGGTGAGTGAGGGCAGCGAGAGACTGCGGGCAGCGGCTCCCTCGGGCCAAGCCGCGGRCGCTGCCGTCGGGGGAGGCTGGGCGGCGGGCAGGGCTTTGCTTCCTTCCCCGGGTCTTCTCCGGAGGCTGTTTGTCTGGGAGCTTAATTTGAAGCAATRCAGGCGTTTAATTGAGAGGCCAAAGGTACCCAGTGGGACACCGGTTTCCATGTACACAAATGGCTCCTTCGCGACCGGCGGGTTTTGCAGGTTTGTCGAAGGTGTGAATTGGATTGAGGCTGTGCTCCCAGCAGCCCGGCCCTCTGCAGGAAGGCCGAGCACAGCTGGCAGGCGTATTTTCTTTCCCTGAAAGGCTGTGGCTTTTCCTCTCCCGTTTCTCAAGTATCTCTCAAAATGTTGACTGATTCTCTACCCTGAAACTGGCATAAATGGTGTGACATTTCCCCCTCTTTAATAGATTTTTGGACATGAG
Source organism: Malurus melanocephalus (assembly GCF_030028575.1). Taxonomy (NCBI): domain Eukaryota; kingdom Metazoa; phylum Chordata; class Aves; order Passeriformes; family Maluridae; genus Malurus; species Malurus melanocephalus. The sequence goes on along the minus strand of NW_026623744.1, from coordinate 315,633 downwards.
ACCTGAAACACCACAAGTGCATTGTTTTCATTATTATGCTARCTTCTGTTGACAAACTTTTCTGTCAACAGTATATTTAGTGTACTGAATTTTAATTGCCACTGATGGATCTTAGCTTGCCAACATCTCTTCAATTAAAAACCTTYAAAGAGTGCAATGAAATTTTAGTTGTGAAAGTATCACCCTGCCAGTTTTGCCATACGATTAATTGAAAACCACCCCATATATAAACAGAAGTTTATAGGCAGATCCCAACAATATAAACACTAATTACTTGCGTATTTTCACACTAGTCAAAAACCTATTTTTTTTCAGTAGCTATTCTGATTGTACTTAAATTGGATGAAGTCATGCATGTCTTAGACTTTATATGCATGTATCATATCAAAGCAAGTAAGTGTCAGCTAGAAGCATGCAATGGATTGTACATTCCATCCTTTGTCTGAAATTAAGTTGTTTTTCCAGGTAGACATAAAAGACCTTCCAGAAGCTTTTTCTGTTCTCTTATTTTGCCATTATAAATCTTACCTACCATAACTATCTCCCATAAATCTTTCTTCATTTGGACATCATGTTCTCTACTCAGTACTGTACATTCTCCTGTATTTGTCATCATTAAGAAGTTCATTTGCTTTATCACTCACAGATCATTAGCTTCCAAAAATAGCAATCATACATCAAAGCCTGTTTGATGCAGATACAAGGCTGTCCATCATTTTTGCATCAGAGTTRTTTCTCAGTGTTTATATCACCATGCCAATAAACACTGGGACAACAGTCCTTTTCCATGCAACATGATATGGATTGTTTTTATGTAAATTTTWAGTGGAACTGAGCTCTCATCAGCAGTTTCTACAGGGCAAAGATTAGATTACAGAAGAGAAAAAAAAAGTAACTTTATTACTGGCACTTGCCTTGTAGCTCTTTAATCATTGAAAGAAGGTGGTTTCAGGGTAGGAGTTGGCTTATCATTAAAGGAAAGGGAGCAGGTGCATTTAGGTTTATCCGGTGATGAGGTAGGAACTGTCTGTGGTTGTTTATAGTGGTGGGTAATTAGTTTGTCTATGTACAGACGTCAGAGTTTATAGACAGTAGAAGGTCATGCTTCTTTGCTTTCACAAAGACCTTGTGAACTTAATTTCTGATGTGTTTTTAATTAAAAATATGTTCTTTAGCATGTGCTTCTGGGTGTATACAGTCTAATTCTTCTCTTGGAAAAAAAAAACCAGCTAACTTGGCAGTGTTTCTTCTAAGGCAGTGTATGGAAGATGAGTGCTTGTTGCCTGCCACTGAGCTCTGAAGAGAAAAGGGTTCTGCTCACACTCAGCCTGTGGTGGTACTGACAGACTGCTGTCCTCTGTGTCATGCAGGACATTAACTGCTGTACAGTACTTGGCTGTCAGCCTTAGTATTTATAGTTGTGACAAAAGCAGAGCAAAAATGAGGAAAAAACTTAATAATGAGGACTGGCACTGAACTGTTACTAAAGAATTGAAAATAGGATCGAATTATGGAAATGTTTCAGGCAAATATTTATTGCAGTAGCAAAGCTGCATTTCAGATTTGTCAGGACAAAAGTGAAATCATCAATGTCTAACAACACATAGACCAGYTCTCCCTGTCTTGTGTGAAGATTTAATGAATGGTCATTGCCTCACAGCCCAGCTGTTCCACTCTTGGTTTCAGATGTGTGTTGCTGGCATAACCAGTCTTTGACTGGAGAATATAGCCAACACACATTGTAATAAGGACCTGCAGAGTTCTCACTGTGCRCAAAGTGAAGGTTGAAGTCTTTTGCTAGAGGAGTCACAGATCTCTTGTCCAGTGCCCTGCACAGCTGGAATGCATCAGTTCTCTTGTCCTCTGAGGTCCTGGTTCATAACAGCAAGCTCTGGCTTTGGCCTGTTAAATGTAGTATATATCCAGCAATGCACAGTTCGTTTTTGTTTCAGAAGCCTAGAACTGCCTTTCTGAAATTGTAGGTGCTAATGAACAGAATGTGTCCAGTTTGTTTAAGCCCAAAACACTAAAGGACATCCACTTGAACCMTGGAAATCTTTGTTGGAAGGCAGTAGAATGAAGGCTGTACATGCCAGAATTGTAACACACTCTTAGAAAAAGCTGCTTTGTTTGCCAACTATGCATACACTGGAAGAGAGTCTACAATCACAAGAAAGATGGAAATTCAGTCAAAAAATGTAATGTATCCAAAGTATTAAAGATACAGTCTTCTCTTTACTACAAGATTTATGGTTCTGTGTTATTAAAGAGAGGAGAGAGTTTATGCAAAAGRGTCAGGAAGGGAGACCATTTAATGACCCATTTTATTGCAGTGAAACATCCATTCATGGACTTTGTCACTTAAGGAAGATGGTTTTATCTGTACCAAAGCATTTCTTTGMATTGCTGCTCATCCTCAAGTCAGCAAATCTCCCTCAAGATTATATTTCTCCATCATTCAGCTTTGGGTTTTGGTAAGGTCAGGTCCTCTCAGTTTATGTGCCAATACTTGCACCAATTCCTTCCCAGTGCATTCTCAGTGTGGTACTGCAGCCTTTCTTGCTCCATTACTACCCATGAAGAGGATTAAGCTAAGACAGTTTATTAAATCATCTCATTTAGTAATTAATGGAAAGATCATCCTGATGCAGTATCAAATTTGATTAACTTTTTGGAGGTAGATGTGGCTAAACAGTGCAATATAAGAGGCAAGAGGATGTCTGGCTGCTCTGAAATAAGTTTAAAGTGGAAAGTTTTGAAATTAAACGTAAAAGTAAACAATGCAATCCGTACAGGAATTTTGGACTACTCCATTTTTTCTGGTGTCTATAAAGAGTGCACATAGTGGGTTGTAGAATTCTGAGTGTAAAATGCCTACATCTGTTTGATGAGTTATAACAGGATGAAACTAAAAGCCTTGGCAGCTTAAAGCCAGGCAACTGGATCTGTTGGCACCTGGGAAAATACAGACTGGTCTGGGAGAAGAGTGTAAATGTATTAGTAGATATTTCTGTGAAAATGATCAGCAGTGATGTTTCTAGTGAAGCTCAGACTTAAATAATCATTGTCTTAATTTCACGAGTGCCATTTTACTCTGTTCACACCTTTTTCAAGTCCTGTTACTCCTGATGCCTGTACTCTATATAGTCTCAGAGAGAGCCAACAGAATTCCTCTTGGCAGTAACAGCTTATCCAGTAGTTGCAGGAATTCAACAGGAAAGGGTCTTGGAACCCTTTAAACAGCAGATGGTGTATCTGCTTTTGTACAGCACTTTTGAAATGTATCTTGGGAGCAAATTCCACTGTACACATTGGTGATGCCCTAAATTCTGACAAATTTTGAAATAACTCAAGAGGAAGATTAAATCAATGACTTGGAGAAATGTGCATCAAAACAGGTATAAGAGCTGAGGTGGGACTTTTTAGCAGTTTATCACCGTTGACTCTTCGTGACCTTGAATGAATCTAGTCAAGTGCAATTACAAGAGTATTTACTTAGGGCAAATGGTTTTTTTTAGCCAGTCTGTTGATGTCCAAAGAGAATGAGATAAAACAGGACACTGATTTCTTTGGTATTTCTTCCAGTGTATTTTGTTTCTCGTAATTCTCAGGCACGTGGTTCTCCACACTCCCAGCTGCTTCAGAGCAGACTTCATCAGTCAGCTCCACAAGTATGGAAAACACACACATGTATAAGCTGGCACATACATTCAGTGCTGTCCTCTACCAGCTGGTTTTCTGGTGAAGTTTATTGCTAAGTTAAGACAAAGTAGCTTTGAAGAGTCCTTCAAGGAAAATTTCTCGACAGCACAGCAGCACAACTTTTTCTTTTATGGAAACATGATTTTAGGGATAAGGTCTGAGTTTATAGGCAAGACACTCCTGAGAGTACACAATTATAAAAAGTTCTTCAGCTTGCACTGCTRATCTACAGTCCCTGTAAACAGTTTGTTTGTTCTGTGGATAAAAATATATAATAGCTCTGCTTATATATTTTTTTAATAGCAAAGGAGTTCACTTTTAAAAAAATCAATTTATTTTTAATGGCATTGTTTAATATTGCATCCCTGAAAAGCAAAAAATTCAGTGTGTTTTGTTTTGTTTTGTTTGTTTTTTTATCTGCAACACATACAAATTCTTTGTATCTGAAAGTGGTGAGTGAGATGGGAAGATTACACAGTTCTTCATATCATTCTTCTTTTATCACATCAGCTTTGGCAACTCTGCTATTTAAAGAAAAGTAGAATAACAAAGGAACTGCTTCATCTTCTAACTCATTGTCTAATACAATGCAATCAGCTGCCTGTATTTTAGAATTATGGGTTTGTTTGATTCTACGCTTGAGTAGATTTCTTTCCTTCCTAAAATGGAAAATATTCTAGAACTGAACAAAGAAGCTATAAATACAACTTAACTCGGAACTTGAAGGACTCACGGCATTGTGTGCCATCAAAWTTAGTAGCTCCTTTAATCTTACTGCTGTGGCATTCTTTCCTTAATACTGGAATCAGTACCACTAAGGTTTTTTCAAGGTATTGGAGARCTGGGCAGGTGCAGGGGCTGCACTGTGTCAGCTGACTGTGGAAACATGCAARAGTTTCCATAGGTACTTGGACAAACTGGAGGTTAAGGAGGGACAGACATGTGGCCTGTCTATCTGTCCTTCCAACTAATTCCGTTCCTAGAAGAAGAACAAATTGCTAATTTCTGCAGCTACAGACATTTTGAGTTGGTGTAATGTTTAATACATCACCATTGAGTTGACGGTTTTATAGCTAGGAACGCTGTGCAAAACATCCCTATGGCTTAGGTCTGGRCTGGTAAGAATACAAAACAGAGGGGTTCCAGATTCACATCCCTTTTTGTGTTGCTCTGCAGTGAAAGGCATGTATGTCTGGTCTATTCGAGGTCTGATTTTTGTTTAATGATAGGTTAGCTTAAGAAAATTATAGTACAGAAAAACATTGTGGCAGGAAGAGAATTATTGTCACTGCTTAGTGGTCCTAATCAGAGGACAGAAGTAGAACATGAATGAAGTATATGTAGGAATATCTGCTGAGAGTTCTTCATTAGGCCTCAAATTTCAGATCTGGTTTCCATCMCTRCCTTCTGCACTGTAGGCTGGTTGTRTAGTGTGTTCATGCATGCTCTCTGGTGTTTGGAAGTAACCACTCCTGCTGGTTTGGTAGATGCTCATCTCAGAGTCATCCATTCATCTCAGATCTTCTGACAGCAGAGTTTTCATCAGAGAACATCAGAGCAGCCAAAGCTTGGGACATTTCTTAGTGTGGCTGGAAATCACAGAGGAACGATGGCAAAAGTGTATCTTCCCCAAATGTTTTATTTGATGTTTTTCTTGTTGGGTGGGGTAATGTTGAAAGTTTTACCAAAGAATAAAAAATGCAATTTTTAGAAATTTAAATGCAAATAAAAAATKTGCTGAGGTAGTGTGGTGTTCAGAAAGACTATAGGTGGCAGCATCATAATAAAATAGAGTTTACTTGATCTCTTAAGCCAGACAGAAATCAGCCCTTAGTTTCTTCAAMAGCATGTCATGAACAAATCTATAAGACATAAGAATCTATAAGTGGGAAACAAAAAAAGCAGATGAGAAACCAYGAGTTGATCATCATTTAAGCAAGCAGTTAAAATACATCTATCAGTCTCTTGAATCGGTGTGTTGTCAATTTTGTAAAAATGAGTGAACATGCAGACTTGCAGAGATCCTTTTTCATATCGTGCTTGGTGCTTTCAAGCTATCAGTGGTGGCTGGATTTTGCCACACTGGCAAATAATCCAAGCATGAAAAAGAAGGTGCTGTTCTCATCAGCACTGTTCTCTCAGGATTTTAAAAAGGAATATTTGAAGAAAGATGAGTTAGCCTATTTCAGTGAAGTGCCCTGAATTTTCCTAGGTGGCTAATGTCTTTGCAAAACTGAAGGTGGATGAACTAAAGGTTGATCTTTTATGGAGAGGAGTGCTCAACCATTTATGAAAATGGTACCCATTTCAGGGATTTTAGATTTAGCTTCTAAACATGAATACTTYCAAGTTAACTCTGAAAAAGACATCTCTTGTTTAAATAAGGATAACATTTTTTACTTTTGTCCTTCTTACTTGCTATTTCATAGTAAGTTTCATAGGAACAGTTAATGAGAGTATTTTCTTGCATTAGTGTGTGCTATAATTTTCTTCTAGTATCGGTTTATGGGAGGAATGAGAATCTTTTTCCCTGCAGTCCAGGGAGAACYGTCAGACCCACTTGGCAGGACACAGATTCACTTTCTTTCTTATTCCAATGCATTCMCCACAAATCACTCAGTCTAAAATTATTAAAGTCATTGACTCTATCTGGTTGATGGRTTTCTTGTTCCTCAGCAGCCTCCTTTACAAGATAAGGAAGAGGTTATTGCTCTTGAATATTCACTTAAATATATACCTCTATTAAAGCTATTCAATACCAAATCATGGGAGCACAGGTATAGATTTTTTTTTTTAAAAAAAATCTTGTAGCCTAGCTCTTTTTCAAAACTTACTGTGAGATGAAAATATGGTGCAGACTGTAAACTCAGTCTAATTGCTGCTGAACTGACTGATTAAGAGTGTTATGTTTTTTTACTGGCTTATTTTGTTAAAGTGAGGTGCTAACTGTRCACACTGTTTTAAATTGTGCAGATTACAGAGTTCTGGATAACTTGCATCAATAAAGGATTCGGGGGCAGGGGAGAAGTCAAGTGTCACTGTGAAAATTATTTGTTCTTTCTAATGATTTAAGGTTCCCTTTTTTCAATTACTTCCGTGAAACCTCTTTGATCAAATGCCAAACCACTGTGAATTAAACTACTTAACTATTTCTGCCTGTCTTGCRTCTACCAGGCAGTGTTGAAATTTACCTGCACAGCCTCCACACGACTTCAATTTATTTTCTCAGAGATAGACATGAAGCAAGATTGCAAAGCTGAAATATACAGGTGATTTTTTTTACCCAGGAGAAGAAAGAAAACACTTTCCTGTAGTATTGCTCCTGTATTTCTTTCATGAGCCAGTTAAATGGATTAGAGACATTGTATTTTCATATTAAGGGATAACAAAGGCATCACTCTCAACACAGAGGCTTTTAACATCTTCAGGAATATAATTCCAGTCAATTGCAAAAGGAATGCGGCACCTAGCCTGAAAATCCTACTGTGCATCTTATTGGATAATGGTTCCTGTTCACTGCAAGAAGTGATGGCTCCCATCTCATGCCCATTTAGGCATTTAATGACTATGAAAACTTGACCCTCTATAACCRCTTACAGAAAGAGTGTATGCTCACAGGCAACAATTCTGAACTTGTGAGCACTGGGTGTGCTATGTCTGTAGTATATCTCTGTCTGGGTAGTCTGTCTCTCAGTTGTGTGAGTGTCTCTTTCCTTGTTCAAATATCTTGATTTCAAGGAAAGGAAATTTGGTTCTGTGAGCAAAGAAGGCAGCTGTCATGTACCTTGGATATGCCTAAGATCAGAACACTTTGGGTAGCTGGACTGAGAAGATGCATCTAAACACTGGAAGTGCAGGAAATGTTCGTGGGTCAGGCTATCATTGATCTCGGGTTGTTGAAACAGCCCTGGACACAACCCTGGTTGGATAAGCTGGTGACGATTTTCAGCAAGCAGAGTGGATGTAGTCAGCCTCTTTTGACGAGCATGGGAGTTTAGCAGTCTGGTTACAAGTGTTGTCTCTGGTGCTACAGAACAGGCCTGAGAGTTTATMAGTGCAGATGCAGCCAGAGGCAGAGGTTCCTCTGTATGGGCTAGGCTGCATTAACACACTGAGCAAAGTGATTTTGTCCTTACCTGACACGTGTCAGTAGGAGAGCATTTAGATATGTTGAAGGGGAGGGAAAATTGCTTCTTCTGTTTTGATGATTCTTTTAAAGCACAGTTCTATTTTCTGTGCTAGTCTGTGGATTTTTTGAAGCATGGTATGAATGATTTGTGTTTGATCCTACAGCTAGAGAGAGCACTTCCAGCCTGTAGGGCAGAGGAGATCATTTATGTGTTGCTGAGAAAGGCTGTGGGAACAAATGCCGAGTTTCTCACAGTCACAGCTCACACTTTTCYTAACACTTCTGAGCTAGAGGTAAGGTCAGTGGGCAGCAGGGTGTTGATAAGAGTAGGAGTTTACTGGAACAATTGAGTATTCACCCAGCTAACACTTATTTCTGTCATTTTTTTTTGCCTTAAGATTATAGCCCCTAACTCAAAGATGGTCTCACACAATGCTGTCTCAACAGCTGCTGTAAGCAGAAGATATTCTGGGTATAATYGGGCTCTGTACACTGATGACTGATCACACAAATCTGATAAATTCTTATGACAGGATCTGTGGCTTTGAGGTTCATTGTAGAAGCCAGATTGTGCCTTATTTGCTGTTAAGGCTTAATAGAATTGCCCATTGATTTCTCTGCAGCCACGTCCCCCAAGGGATTTATTCATTCAGGGATTAAAATTGTTCCACGGTTGTCTGATTTGTTTAAAGCTCATGCGTTTCTCTTAATTGGAGACAGTGACCTCAAAAATAGCCAAAACCTTCCATTATCCTTATGTGGAAGAAAAAGGTGTACAAAACAAAAAGTCATATTCTAATTATTGAAGACTCCTATATCTCTACTTTTGTACCTCCCTAATTCTGCTTGCTTGAGTCAAAAATGAGTTGAAATATCTGTCTGATGAATTTGTTTGGAGTGGAAGGAAGCCAAGAATTATTTTAACAAATGTTTTAGCTTGACACTGAGTAGGAGGCTTAGTTTGCCAAGCTGAAAAAGTGAATAACTAGGCAGTTTTTGTGAGGCTTATATAGGGTGTGGGTCATCTTGAATGTCAGTTCCAATCTGTGTTACATATTTGTAGAAAAGCGTATATCATGAATGAATTGACACGTTCTCCTCATAAGTTTCATGTTTCTCTGAAACAGCAGATTAGTTTTGAGCTGTGGCACATAGTGGAGTCAGCTGAGAAGTTGAAAGAACTTCAGGAAATCATCTCCTGTGTGCTGGACAGAATTTCTGAGGTACCTGCTTCCCCTGCAAAYGTGTCTGAAGGAGCGTCGTGTTGGGTGCTGTGATGGGGTGAAGGTAACRTGTCTGGTAAGCTGGGATGCAGAATACTGTGAGGAACATTATGGCTTCTGTGAAAGGTGGATGGATTTCAGCACAGAGAAGGGAGCCTTCTAGCACAGCTCCTGTGAGTGTGTGATCCCATGGATTGGTGTGGTGTGTCCTGTCTGTGGCCTCTTGGCTGCAGAACAAGCTCATTTGCTTCTTTTGACAAGTGTGCCAGTGTTCATTCTTGCCACAGCTGTGAAGGAAATCAACAAAAGCTGCCTCAAATTTGATTTGATGCTACATCTTCCACTTCTACACGAGCATTTGAGATSAATGTAGTGTCTATGAATAAAAACCATATTTGCGCAAGACAAAATGAAGATCTGCCGCAAGGTCAGAATTGGGGTTGTGTCCCTGGGTTCACTTGAGATCCAAGGCTGTCAAAACTTAGGTTAGAGCCAGGCTTTCAGCTGWTGTTAATCTGGTGATGAAGACAGATCTAATCCTGGTAATTAAAAAAACCCCAAATAAATCTTGGTTCCATGGATGAAGTAGAATTCAATGAAGAGGAGGGAGGAYTCTCTGAGCATCACTCATTGCTTTGTTCTGCCACCAGTGAAGTGATGCTCTGTCATTAGACCTTTTTAGGAATATTTTTTCAATAACTGTTCTTGTTTTCCCTCAGACATTCTGCTGCCTTTACTACTGCTTTTCCTTCAGTAGTAGTTCTCCTTTCCCACAGAAATATCTCTGCCATACAGATATCTGCATTTATGATAGAAATCTTAAGAACATCTCTTCTGTCTCAGAAGAGATGCTTCTTTAGACTTGCCATGCATGTATGGGTTGATGGTTCTGTGCTCTTAATATGTTTTTGGATAAAGAAGCCCTGTTGCATTTTACATTGCCTTTGAATTGCTTCAGTAATGCTTAACTCAGTCACAATAACGGGTTATTAACTTGAAATTTAACAGTGGAAGATGATAGAAGAAAAAGAAATGTATTTCCTTCCYAGAAGCAAGTTGAAACCATGGGTTTGTAATAATATACTGCTGCATATCTGATGTTCTGGGATCCCCAAGTGGGCTTCAACCCTTGAACAGGCAAAGTTCAAGGTTTTATGGGACTGAAGGTTAGTCCATTTCAGAGATTACTGAATCAAGTAAATGGTCTGGCTCCTCTGACATTTGCATAGAATCTGCACTATACAGAGGGATAATTGTAGCTGGCCTGCTTTTTTGAGAAAATTACACTCTTTAAACTGGTTACCAACTCTTGTGTAACTCAACATTGTTAGCACAAGCGTGTGAGTGTTTCTATTTGGACTCTGATGGAGTGCTTTAAGGAAGTGGTATATGCCCTAGAGTAAAGAGGTTGTTTCCATGACCTTTCTCATGGTGAGAGGATTTTTTTAGTAAAAGCTAGTCCTGTGAGTCTGATATGAAATGGCTCTGTGAGCAGAGAGCACTGTAAATTGTCATGTRTATACAAAAGATTTTTGGTCAGTTTTCTTGCAAATTTCTGTGCAACTCTTGCAATGAGCCTGAGCAAATTTCTTATTCAAAGCAAAATACTGGCAATTAGACTGTAACTTTTACATCAAATTCTGAAGTTTTTACTTACGTTACTTCAACAGTCTGGTTTAATAACCAGTTCAGCTGCTTTGCTGTCTTACTCTGATTGAAAGTCATAAGCTGTAGCTCAATCACAACAAGATAAGAGGACTATGTGTGCAGGTAGGCACATCTCAACTTCCTGTTGGACTCATAGGTACTTTGGATCTGTGGATGATAGGGTGAGAATTCCCAGTAAGGGCTTCCTGGTTCCATCTCCACAAAACAAACTGGCAAATTCTGCCAAGTATTTGTGGGGTTTTTTTGTTTGTTTGTTTTTTGTTTTTTTTTTTCAATTACATCTGCTCCTACAGCACTGCATTTGTCAGCTGTATTTCCATAATATAAAGTCTTATTTCCTGCTAGCTTTTCTTATCTGACTAGTTGTTATTTTRATAGCCTGTATTTTGGAAGCATGGGGCAAAATAAAAGTGACCAATCTAGTTTTCTTCATAATGTTTTTAAGTGATTACACAATTTTGTTTTCTCYGACCACTCTACAGTATGGAATGTGGCTGGAATTTACAATATCACTGAGCATCATCCTAACTCTGTTTGTTTTGCCATTAGAATTAGACTAAAGCTGAGTGCTTGTATTAGCTCAGCCCAAGAGTCTGCTGTGATGTTATTAAAACTTTTTACTCCACAGCAGTCTATACAGTTTGTAGTGATCTGGAGACAATATCTGCTTTAAAAGGTTAGGGTAAGGAAGCAAAAGCCATTTGCTAGTGCAGGTAAGAGTGCTACTGTGATAGGAACATGCAAGCGGTGTACTTACATTAGAAGGTTTGTAATCAAAATGGTCATCAACTTTTARCTAGTTTTTGTGATGTTTCTTATTAAACTCTCAGCCACTTTGCTTAGGAACAGCAGATTGCTGTTCACCAGGTGAAACCAGTTCAGTTTTTAAATGTCTTAATGAATTATATTGAATGTGTAATGCCTGATAACATGCTGCGTGTTAAACCAGAACGCCCTGACAATTTTGTGCAGGCTGCTTGTAAAGAGCATTATTTACCTTGCTGAGTCAAAGCACAAGGTTGAGTGTGTCAGAACCAAAGTTCATTGTGCAGCTGTAACCTGCCTCTTGTATATGGGGTGGACTCCAATTACACCATCACGAGTTATTCATCCTTTTGGCCCCCCACCCAAAGGACCTAAAAGTTACACCACCTGCCAAAGTTATRAGTGAAGGAATATAGCGAAGGAAATTAATACAGGTATCACTGTTATCTCATCTCTAATAAAATATCACTGACTTACAGTGAAAGCCTGAAGGGTAGTTAATCAAGAAATAAAGACATTGTGCGCTGCATAAATCAATGATGATCTCATGTAGCTGTAAAMGTGAAGGTATAAATTGTTTACATGCAGCTGTCAATTCTAAGACTTTCAAAACCAACTAAAATAGAGAGAAAATTAGTTTTTCCTGGGCTTACATGTAATTGGAAAAAATAAAAGTTATTTAAACCCCATTTTCTTCAAGGCACTGTAGAATTTCAGATCTTATTCCAGACTAGGAAAGTACTTTGCTCTACTGTGTAATTATCAAATCATATAATATTTAGTAACTAGATCATGCCAAACTTATTTTTAAAAGAACTATTAAAAACATACCATGTAGTTAGTATAGCATGGAAACAGAATATATATTTAAAAAGAAGGAGCTTTTTTGCTCTTATTTGGATGTTCAGATGACTTTTGGGGTATGGTAAGGCTTGATTTTCCTCAGTTTTCTTTCTATCCCCCATTSTTTTTGATATCACCTCTGGTAAAATCCAGGGAAAACCTGGACCAGAAATAAACCAGAGAATTGGACATGGGCAGAGAGTTGCCAGACTCACATATCTAAAACTAAAAACCATAGCAGGGGCAGAAGAATAAGAAAAGGAGATTATTAAAAGAAACTGTATTTGTAGTAATTTTTCATTCTTTTGCTTCAGAGGTTACATACAGTGGAACATGGAAAATGGTGCCTATTTCTTCTGTTGTGTCTGACTTCCTGCCTGGCAGCTCAGCATGCAGGCACCCGGAATCCAGTCCAGATGGGCTCAGCTCATGCCAGTGGTAGCACTGCCCTCCTGCCTCAAAAATGGCTGTAAGGAAACAGAGAGAGGTGGTGGTTCTGTGACTGCTGTTTGGGGAACACAGAGCAGTTGGGCACTCAAGGGGCTGCCCTTTGAATCATTAGAGTAATGGAGTAGGCATATGTGTGAGGACAGTGGCATCACTCTGTGTTGCATGGAGTTTTTAACTTTTTAAATATTTCTGAAATCACTCATACTTTCTCTGAACATTGTCCTTCAATAGTAATAGGACTTTTATGASTAGTCATGAAACAGTAAAGATTGTTAAAGCGGGCCTAGAGCGGATGCAACTGCATCATCATAAATGTATTCAGAACATACTCATACATACAGAGAGAAATGAGCTRCACTGGTACTTCCCAGTCCTAGGTTAAAGGTTGAACTTGGTGGCCTGAAAGATGTTTGCARCCTAAATGGTTCTATGATTTGTGCCTAAGTACTGTACACTGAGAGCTGCATAGAAGGCCATTGTTTCTTAAGCCTGCACGTCCCAACCAGTCAGTGTATGTCTTGGGTACTGTGCTGTATTATGTATACTATAATGGGTCGTTTGTAAGGCCACTGGGTGTGTTTGCATCAACTTCAGCCTAGGTGGAACAAGGGCTGTGAACGTGCAGAGACATGGACTGCAGTGCAAGCTAGACAAGCCCCCTGAGGACTGAAGATGCCATATTGTTCTCTTTTCCTTGTTGCTTTTATAATCCAGACATGCACACCTTCCCAGCCTAAATAACCTCACTAGATAGGGTGAGCTATTTAGCCCTCAAAGGGGAAAAGAATAAAGCCCCTTTGTTCCCCATCTCACAGCTTCTTTTCTCAGGAGATCCTCTCTTAGTTACCATGGATATGCAAACTGGTGGTAGAGTTTTTTGTCCTTTATCTGTACACCTACTAACATCTGCACCAGTGCAGCTTTCARATATAGACCTGGCTTGTGCTGGATCTGGCTAAATCTGGAGCTGTTTTACACATTTCTTCGACACATTGGTTTTGGCTKGTTGTTCTACCTTTTTGAGCAGATGTAGCATTTCATAACTTGTCACTGAATTTTTATCCTTCCATTCATGATGGTGACAACCAGAAATCTGATTGTGAACTACCAACATGAAGCACATAAAGCAGCTTGGGAATTTCAAGAAATCTGTTTCTCAGCACCACTCCCTTGAATGCTGGGTGGTGTATGAACTGTCAGATTACATGAAGACCTGGGGCAGGTGGGTCAGTTCCATACAGTTCAGCAGCAAAGGAATTTGCATTGCAAAATAATTTATACATCTTGTTCTTCTGTGGCACTTGAGCCTAATTGTGCTTGATTTGACACTAACTGACTAATTAAGGAATATTTCTTTTGGCTTCAGTGGGCATTGGATCAGAGCTGCAGAGACCAAGGACACTACTGGGTTACGTTTATCAACTTCATAACTGAGGTAGGAAGCTCGGGAAAACTAGCACCAGCTCTGTAGTATCAGCATTTCTCTAAACATTAAGAGATCAAGACACTGCAAACCTCTCGCTGTTCTCACTTACTTGACCACTAATGCATGGAGGGGGTGGAGAGCAGGCAGGCTATTGGATGTCAGCTGAGCCACCAAAACCACAGGAGAAACAGAAAAAGGCAAATGTATGTGCACATTTCARTATATGGAGAAACATTGAAGTAAGAGTTCTCAAGCTTTTGTTCCCTTGGACTGTTTGGATAGACTGTTAGTCTTTTGTGGCATTCAAATATGAAATGTAGTTACTATTTTTTTCATGACTTTTTTTCTGTCTTTAGAATGCCTTTAAAAGAAAGCCACAGTATTAATGAGAGGATTAGAAAATGTGTTTGTTGAGAGTGTGTGTTGCTGTGGCTATGATTTGTCCAGAGCCATRTGAGATCTTCTCGAGTATGAATAGCATCAAGGTTTTTACTGCTCTTACTATTTAATTTATTCTTCAGCATTCAAAGGACTCAGCCAGCACAAGAAGCTATTGTGCTTGTAAGTGTGCAAACACTCGAGAGACAGAATAGTCTCTAAAAAATTCTGAGTTTAACATAACAAGACAGGTAAAACAGACACATTCAGGCCACTCAGTAATACCTGGCTGTTAGGTATTTAGGTGGGGTCATAACAAGACTTTTTGGCATCTTTCTCTTCCTCCTCCTCCTCTTGTGCTGCTTCTGTCCTCCTCCTGACACYGTTCCCAGGCAGCTGCTGTTGCAGTTTTGCAAGCCCTTGCTCTGGCACTGCCCCTGCAGCGCTGCCCAGGCTGAGTTCCCTGCAGGGCACAAGCATGGTCCCATATCCACATCAGCTATTTCACAAGTCTCCTCATACACTTTCACTGAAAAGAGCAAGCCAGTTGCTGAAGACTGAAAAATGATTTGAAGGTTTCAAGTGAAGATTTTTTTTCCTCTCAGCATTTGTTTCTTTTGGAAGTCCACATGCAATTCTCTGCCATTAGCTGCTGCACAACTTGCTGTCTTCTCTTTGTACAAGAACATACAATGACAGTTGCTGGGCTGCAAGCCCTGCTTCCAAGAAATAACCACACACAGACCACTTTCTGTCATTGAGACAACACGATTCACTTGTTCTTGGTACCTGTCTTTCACTCTGTCATTGTACTTTGTTACCTCTTAAAAACTTTGCTCCTCAGTAATGGCTCTCAAAGGGACGAGGAGAAAATTCCTGTTGGTGGAGCAAGGCCTTACCCAGACCTGCCAGTCTGCCTGCCATACTATGCTGGATGCCAAGTTGACAGCAAGAATGAATTAATGCCATGAGATTGAAGAGGAAGTGTATCATTCAGCTGTTTGAACCAGCAGATGGCAAATGTAAAGGGAAAAAAAAACCTAAGAGCCAATCCAGAGAACAGACATTAAATAAAGCCATCTGGCAAACATATGAGGGGAAAGAAAAGGATGAGACCAAGTTATGCTTTAAATATCTGCTCACACTGAGAGGAAGCTGGTGGGAACTCATAGCATGGGAGAGCAGACTTGGAGCCTATAAGGAGTMGTGTAGTGTTAAAGCCTGTGTCAGTGTTGAGAACTTACAAGAAGGAGTCGAAACTATCAAGCAGACAGAGCCTAAGCAGCAGCATTCCTGCCTGTGTGAGATCCTGGTGATACTCCAGACAGAATAGTGAATACAGGGCTGCTTGATCCCCCATGATGGGATTGGGAAGACCACACCCAGGAACTTGGTTTGTGGAGAAAGACTAGAAAAAAGAGCATGGAAGTATGCAAAGAGGACGTTCTAATATAAGTTGTGGATGGATACCCAATCAAAGCCAGGTTGGATGGGGTTTTGATCAGCCTGGTCTCATGGAAGGTGACCCTCCCCATGGCAGGGGGGTTGGAACAGGATGATTTTTAGGGTCCTTTCTAACCCAAGCCATCCCATGATTCTGTGATATCACAGATTCTGAAAGACATTAATAAATCTATTTTTATGCCAATGCCATGGCATTTTGTTAGTTTGCCCTACCACAATAATTCCTGGAGAAGAAAGATGTTTGTGGTTTTGCAGGCTTTAAAGTAAAATTTAAAAAGAGAAGCACAATCCACTGAAAAGGGAATTGGTATCTTACATAAGTGCCCAGCCTTTCTTTTGGAAACTTGCTCTCAGGGAATGTGATTTSAGAGCCCAGAAGTCTAGCAGATGTTATTACTATTTCTGTTTTACAGGTCAGTGCTTTTGGTTTTTATGAGCAATGCCTACAGCTGCTAGCCAGTCTTTTATGTTATAAAAACAAGTCAATTCTGTATCTTATTCTTAATTTATACTTCTTTTTTCCTGGTGAAATGGGGATACTGTTGATCACAAAAACATCTAGTAACCAACAGTTTTGCTGCCAGACTGTATAGTCTTGTTGTTTCCATAAAGGGCAACAATGGATAATTTTGCAGTGAATTTTGTTCTTGATATCAAGACCCAGGGCACTTAATAGAACAAATGATCCCACCACTCAGACTTAACTGCAATGAAAGAAAAAGATTTCTGTATGATAACCTAATTTTTTATTGCCTCTGTTGATTATAAGGTTCACATGAATGGTGACGTGGTAGCAGTATTTTGTGCATTAACTGTTGATTTCAGATATTTACATGGGAAAAGGTTGCCAGTTCTCACTGAACAAAATTTCCAAATGTCTACTTCCTTTCCATCTTATCTGTGTTGTTACTGGTCAGTTACTGTATYTGAGAAAGTTTTCTTTAGTTTCCCTCAGCATCTAATAGCCAGACTAAATAAAAGGCAGTATTTCTGTCCTGCTCAGATGAATAATTCATTGCCCTGCATTTTTTGTGTAAATTTCAACTTTTTCTTTGTAGAGATGATTTACAAGAGGTCCTGGGCACACAGAAATTAATTTGCTATCTTCAGACGTGTCAATATCTTTTTACTGAGAGGAAAGTAACAGTTTATTTCTGCTGAATTTTGGTTAAAGAATTTACTATACCTAGTGTTAGAGGGATGGTATCCTTTAATTGAAGTCAGAGTTTGGCAGGTTTTCAGTGCTGTTCTGCTGCTATTCTCCCCAGCTCAGTTGAACAATGGGCTGGAGAGATGCTGGCAGTGTTGCTTGGTTACAATTCATCAGCATGAATCAGTGCTTCACGCAGCTCCTTCTGCGGCTGAACAACCGGGACACTTCTCGGCACTGTGTTACTGATATGCACGGAGATGAGAGCGGATTGTGGACCATCTCAATTACTGAAATACTACACCTTTGCAAAGAGATTTGGACAGCAGTGTTTGACTTTCAGTGATTGAAGTCAAGCGATTTGGAGCTGTCTGTTTTACATGGCTTTACAAATTTATAGCCAAGTAAAGCAAATTTTTAACAGTGTGTGTTTTGTTGCAAGGCGTGTTTGACAAGTTTGGTACTTTGGCATCCTTCTGTATTCATCAGGAAGATTAAATCCTTCATTTAATGTCTTCCCCTGGAATAGACAGGTGCTCTGCTGAAATCTGCCTGCAGGCAAAGTGAAACATGTAAGAGGAACTGCTACCTTCTTCTTATTGCATTGGACCAAGTCTTACACTGGCATAGCTGAAGCTGGTGGAGTTACGCCAGTTTAGACGTTAGGAAGATGTGACAGGTTGTTTTCAACACTATGGAGTAGGTTTTCTGTACCCCACATAGATCCATTTTGCTACTTACCTGTTCTTGCTCTTTAAGACATGACTGGAGGAAATGTTAAAAYAGAGGTGTCCAGTCTCTTGTCTCCCCAGGAGTAGCATTTCAGACGGCATTGTTCCCATCCACATATTTTTCCTAACTTTTATATGGATCATGAAAGGATTTCCTTCTTCCTCTCTCTTGTGGGCCCACCAATTCTCCATTTCTTCTCAAATCTACCCCACTTGTGTCTTTTAATTTTTCTTTGTCTCTGTTAAGTGCCTTACTAGTAGAAGCTTATATTTGCCACACCTTTCATCTTGCCAAAGCTTTCTCAGTTATTTCTAATATCTGCTATTTAATGCAGCTTGTTGCATGGCTGAACATTAAGACATTTGGAAGAATTTGTAGGAAAAGATGCACTGAAGTGCCATCCATTTCACTTGGTTTGCAAAGCTGAATCTAAAGTAAAAAAATTAGTCTAGAGCTATCTAAAACACAAATATTTCTATGAATAGATTCTCTGCRCTGTTTTGCCTCCTGGTGATGGTATCTGTAAGATGGCCTTTCATCAGAAAATTGTTTCAGACTATCTGCACTGCTTAAAAATCAGATGCACTGCACAGAGCTGTGATTTGGTTTGTGCTGTGTTGTTACATGATCAGATTTTCTTTAGCAGAAGGTGACTATATATTTAATACCTTAAATTTTCAGTATGTTTCCTCCAAACGTCTACTGGTTATYTATAGGGTTTTTATATTTTTATTCTATTTAAAACCTGGATTAATTTAGCCTGCTGAATTCAGATCGTGACATCCGTAACTGTTTTATCTGGAAATTTAAGTGTTTATGGGATGGGACTTAACTCTGAGCTTTTCCTGTTCCTGAAAWAAAATGAGAAAGGGAAATGAAAAAAAGAACTGTAATTTTCCTATCAATATGATGAGCTTTGGCTCTTGTTGAGAAGGGTACTTGAAGCACCGTATGCTCATGTGGTTTTGGGCAGTTATAATTGCTGCAGTGATAGACTGATTCCCTGGATAAATAGGGACRTTTATGGGGAGGGAGAGATCTCAAGCGTGGCTAAGAGACTGCTTACTGACCTTGATCCTGTGCTGAACACAGATTTATTGGGCCTCTGAACCTCGCTACATTGAAAGGAGAGCCTTTTTCAGATACACTACATGCATTAGCAGTAAGCATCAGGTGTGCCATTRCACAGCTGAGCTGGGCTGATATTCTGCAAAGACACTTGTGTGCCTTTCCCTTCCAGTAAAGCATTGCTTTGTTTCTACCAGATAAAAGGCTGTTGTGGAGTAATTCCCTTTTAAGGTCATAGCTGGACTTCTCTAGACATGACAGGCCAGTTGTCCTGTCCCTGAAAGCCTTMTTTAAATGAGCTGTTGCCTGCATGGTGGTTGGGTGGTAGATATGCCTGCTGCAAACCTCTCATGCAGAGATATGGGAGCTGCTGGCCTGGCTGAGCTGGAGTCCTCACAGATATTCCTGTCTGGGACTGGCAGAATCTACTTGAGCAGGGAGGGAGCTGCTCACATGTGAGAATGTGCTCAGATGTGAAGGGGAAGCAGCTGGCTGGAATGAAAGGATCTGCTTCTGCCCCGATACCTCTCAGCCCTCCTGGCCTCGTGAGCCTCTCCAGCCTGTGGGAACCATGCCACACGTGGTGTGCACAGCATTGCTTTCATGCCATTTTCCCAAGATGTTCCTTGGAGCCAGTAGAAAGCAAACAGGCATCTTTTCCAGATAATTGGGTTTTTGACATTCATGTTATGCTGCATATGAGGAGGCATTATTTCCTTTTGCTATACGGATGATAGTGTTGGATATACCCCATCTGAGGGATGCAGAGGTAYTTTAGCTCTTCAGGTCTGGCTCAGCTCTTACTTTTAATCTTTTAGAAAATGCATCCTGAGGAATCAGCAAGCTAAATAGAGTAATTAATAATGGCATGGCAATAACTTAAAATATATGCATGTCTAGAAAATGCGGAGTTCTTGTTCATCATAAACTTCCCTGATGTGCTTCCTTTCAGTTTTCTGTGTTGAGTTTGACTTTTGATTATGCTTCATAGCATATGTGTATGGGATAACATTTTTAAAATTTTCATATGCTTAATATTCTCTTGTGGCATTTGTTCATGTTGAGGCTGTGCATGTGGTGGTTGGTTTCTTCTGCTTTATTTAATGGCCAGATTTGAAATAGAACTTATTTTAAGGTTAATAACTTTCTGGTTTCATTGGTTTGGAGAGCAGAAAATTCACTYTCCATTTTCGTTTATGTGCTTCCTATTTTCACAACAGGTGCCTTTTTATCATAAAAATAGMTCAGCAGCTGTCCCTTTGTCCTGGGTGCTACGCAGTGGCCTTAAAAAAAACAGGAGTAACTTTTTGGCATGGCCCTCCTATTCCAGGAAGGACCCAGCTAAGCTTCCTGAGTAACATCAGCCTCTGCTATGAATTCAGGTCAGGATCTCCCTGCTTGTTACCTAGCAACTGGGGGATACTGGTGCTTTCTCCTCTGACCGACTCCTTCCGCGTTAGATACAGGGATCACTTGGTGAAAGGAGCAGGGCAGTGCTAATAACTCATGCTTCGGGCAGGCAGAGTAGCCCCATGCTGGGTAACTGATGAGACCTAGGGTGCACTGTTCAAGTCGAACCGAATCGAGACTTTCAGAATTCTCTGCGCAAACTTGAAAGTGCCTCTGCTGGTTTTGCTACCACTTAAATGTCTGGCAAGGTGACAGATCCCTTTTGAAACACCAGTAGCCTTTTGTGGTGCATTGAATCTGACAAATAAGAACCTGCGCAGGTAAGCAGCTGAAGAAAGTTTATGTCTGAGGTGCTTTAAAAGTTGTTTTCCTACTGGTGAAATGTGTTTCTTGGTTGCACAGGTGCACAATATTCAATTCTGGGACTATTGACCTGCCTTTGTACTTATTAAAGTTTCATCGGATGGTAAGTAAAAAAGTTAAGTAGAAAGATGAACTGTCTTCCCTTGATCTTTGCGGTGTGTGTTTATAAATTGTTGAAAACAACCTTTAAACTTCTCTAGTTAATTTATTGTAGAATTGGCTAATGAAAAATCTTTAAGTGATCAAGAGTTATTGGTTGCCATGCTCTCGCTGCAGCTCACTCCTTGTAGCATATTTACAAAACAGAAAGCAGCAAGTCCCTCTGGCTTTGTATTGTTTGTAGAGGCCAGCAATCRTTGCCTCTGGTTGGTAACACAATGGGATTTGTTACTGCTTTTTGTTTTCCTTTGGTAGACTACGAATGGAAGCCCTCTGTCAAATGTAAAAATTAAAGCGACTCTAAGAAATTCTAAGAAAAGTACTTAAAAAAAATTGTCTTTCTTGTGCTGTATCTTCTCTACTCACACATAGTAGGGATGGTGGGAATCAAACCAGAGTATATTTGTATCTAGTGCTGGTACAGGGCTGGCATGATAATTTTCTGAAGGGCCACTCCTCACAGAAAATTTGGGGTTTGTATTTTGAAAAACATGGAAATTAATGTCTCCAGGTGCACACAAGCTGTTTAACTTGCCTTTTTTCAGAACTCTATAAGCGGTACATTCCTTCTGTTCAGAAATATGAATTGGTACAGCTCCAATTAACTTGAGCAAAGGCCTGCCAAGTGACATCAGCCAAAGATCTGGCTGCACATCTCTAGGACAGGTTTACTGCAAGCATGTTTGTATGGTTTTTGCACCTAAGGTTGTAATGGTGGATTCTGAATAAGGACATAAAAGACCAGATTATTTTTAAGCAATATATTTTACTTATCTCTATTATGAAACTGTTTAATTTGAGTGCCCACTCTAAGGCATTCAAAAGCTGATTTCTTCAGAGGGACTAAGTGCAGCTTCAATTGATATTTTCCACATTTAGTATTCAGAAAAACAATTCCCAGGGTCTCACATTGCATACCTGATACAGCAGCTGCTTTTCAAGTGTGCGTGTACAATCTGGTWTCCCAGACTTTTTGTCTCTATCATACTTATGGGAGAGCTCATACATTCATTCCTAGGACTCACAGGGTGTGTGTCCACGTAAGAAAAGAGAAGAAATATATGTCGGGTCAGTATCTTCCTGCAGTTCAGGATGTTCTTTATTACAAAAAGCTCTCCCAAGTGTGTAACTTCATACTACTGTGTGATTAGGTGATGTAGGACAGAGAAGGAAAAAATATCTGTTTGAGGAGGTGCTTCACATTTCATTTAATTGTTCTGGTCCCTTGGTCAACAAMTTTCAGGAGACAGTTAACAGCAGAAACCTCTTTAGTAGCTTCAATCTAGCTATTTCAGGAAAACAGCACCCTCARAGCATACTGTGGGACATGAGAGATTAAGTCACCCAGCACCTCCTGATCTTTCCTCCGTTCACAAAGCCAAATGGTGTCCTCTTAGTAATGCTCCTCTAGCAGAGATGGGAGCTCTGCTAGACRTCTCATTCCCTACCCACTGCTGTGACTCACAAATATTTTTAAAATGTTTAAAAAAAGGAGGCCCTTAAGCAATGAGAATCAGAATTTCCTCAGGCCTGAGCTAGTATATTTGCCAACTGCATGTAAAAGGCTAAATATTTTCCCATTACATCTACACCAGAGACACTCTGCAGATACRCAGATGGCTGGGCCCTTGCAAACCCAGCCAAGGGAGCGTATGCTGGCACTTTGGKGTTTGAAAAGAAGCTGGAATGGGTCCTGTAGTCTGATATTGGCAGCCAGCATCAGCATCTGGGTGGTTGGACATAGGAAAGAGCCAAGTCTGGAAAGGTTATTGAAACACTGGCCTTGCACGAATACTGTTTCTTGATAGTAAATAGCTCAAATGTGTCCTTGGACTCTGCAGTAGAGAGCAGGCTAGAGGAGGCAGTTGACCTTTGTCTCTGCTGCCRACATGTGCAAGCCTAGCTAGGAGCTGGGAAGGTTAAATCCAAGAGTCATCTTTGCATCATGTAGCTATAGAGGCTGCCTGGTTTCCAGTGTCTGGTTCTGGACATCTGGCTGGCAGAAGGGGTGAGCTTCGAGTAGGRCAGGTGCAGAGAAGAGTTAGTGAGATGCCAGGATAATAGAGAGCTTATCTCTGTGAGAAAATTAAGGTGCCATGGCTTGTTTGGCTTAGCAGATGTAGGCTGAAAGGGGAGATGGACATTTTCTCTAAATACCTGTGGCAAAAGGAAAAAGCTGCTTCAAGGAAGGTATTACATTAGCACAAAAATAAACAGTACAGACCAGTCATTTAGTCTGGGATTTTCTAACCATCAGTCATGTTCTGGAATAGCATTTGAATTGTTTTCAAAATAAGACTTTATTSAGCCTGTCAGGGATTATATGGAGTTTGCCAGCAACAGCAAGGGACTGAATACTCAGTTAAGTCCCTCTGGTAGTATGTTCCCAAGTTTTATTCTGAAACACCTGTATGAAGCTCAGTGATATAAGTATACCAAAATATTCCTCAAGATTTCCCTAAGGAAAACATGAGAGAACTGAAAAAGTCCAGGCAATACAYAGACCTCCTGCATTGAGAAGGGCCTGATAGGTGGGATGCATCTGATAGTGATAGATATTGCAAAASCAGAGAGCTAAAGAGCCTTTGTGAGCAAAGTGGCTCATGTGACTGACTTTGGATCTTCCCAAGGGATCAGCGAAGGCTAAGAAATGCTGTGACTCTTCTGAGGTGCCACAGACTGGTTACTTTGGATGTGAGCTTTGGTCTGTTACTAGCTCTGTACACACAGAATTTTCACCTGCATCCCTGTGAAAGCAAGCAAAGCTCAGCAGTTTGAAGCAGGGAGTTTTCCCTCCCCAGGAGTGATGGGATGACCCTGGAGATCTGTGCCATGCCTGAGAGACAAGTTGTTCCTGATTTAAACCATTTCAGTGGTTTTACTCTGCACCACCTGCCTTGGTAGGAATTATTGCAGATCCACAGGAGGTGGGAGAAAAGCCCACACAAGTAGGTTTTGTTTGCACTGATTTACTTTTTGAGTTTTGATTAGGAATACCACTCTGCCACCCTCTCTCTCAATGGTGTCCCTTTTGCTGCCCATGGGGATATTGTCTGCTTCTCTGTTTCTCTTCCTACTTCTGGGCTCTTTCTAGTGTTTCAATGCCAATGGCATTTAATGTATGAATGCTGCAGTACATTTTATTGTGCTCATTTAAATCAGGCAGAGCCCAAGCATTGTACAATCACGTGTAAAGGTGATGGAAGATGAGTACTCTTTATGTCATGCCAGATTTCTGCTGCACACTTGCATTTATATTTGCCAAATTACAGGCAGGAAATTTTTGAATTAATGACAAATATTTCCCAACAGTAGTTACTTAAGTGCCTGCACATGTTAAATTAACCATAATGATCTTGTCATAGTCATGAATTAATAACCTGCATCTCATTGGGCTTTTGAGAATTGAAGTAAAACATTTGTGGTATATTCAAGAASGGAGCCTGGGGACAAATGGGATTTSTCTAAATGGCTTTACATTCCCATCCCCACCATCCTATCCCCCATGCCAAGTAAGCCCCAAAGGCTATGCAGAAACCTGAAAATTAGGTTTAGAAGGGGCAGAAAGGAAGAGATCTCTGCAGAGGGGTGTCTCCTTCTGGTGAAGTGATTGAGACTTATTAACTCCTGAAACGTCTTCCTCTCTCCATTGCTGAGAGGGAGATAGTGCCTCCTGCATTGAGACAAATGTGCATGCAAAGACATTTCTGACAGAGATCTTAAGTCAGCGAGGATTTCACAAGGAAGGTGTTTATCAGGTCAGAGTGGGATAGGGAGAACTTCTGTCCCAGTGGCAGAAAGGAGAAGAGACTGAGGGCAAGAGGTGATATGGGAAAAGGGAGGCATTTCTCACGGTATATTCCCCACCAGTGGTCCATGGAACCCCTTCCAGCGGATACCCAGGGAGATGATCAAGTTCCCTTTGCCTCCTGAGTTCCACTACGCCACAAGGTGCCATGGGCAGCTGTGCCCTAGGCCAGAGAGGGCATCTCTGTCTACACCTTGGGCTCCAGYAAAGCTGGACCAAGGGACAGGCCTGGAGCTGAGCACTGCTGCTGCATAACAGACTCACTCTGGACCCTGCTCTGAGAGCTGCTGCTTGAACTTCGAGAGAAGTGTTTAATCTCTCTTGTGAGGAGAGGCTGCTGGAGCTGGGCCTGTTTAGTCTAGAGAAGAGAAGACTGAGAGGGGATCTCATTRATGCATACAAATGTCTCAAAGGCAGGTGTCAGGAGGATGGTGCCAGACCCCTTCCAGTGGTGCCCAGTGACAGGACGAGGAGCAATGGCTATAAACTAAATCACAAGAAGTTTCACCTCAACATGAAGAACTTCTTTACGATTGAGAATGACAGTGCAGTGGAACAGGTTGCCCAGGTATTGCCCAGGTTGTGGAGTTTCTCTCTCTGGAGACATTCAAAARCCCACATGGACATGTTCTTATGCCAYCTGCTCCAGGTGACCCTGCCTGGGCAGGGGGGTTGGGCCAGATGATCTCCAGAGGTCCCTTCCAGCACTAACAATTCTGTGATTCTGTGATACGCTTTCTACCCTAGTCCAAGGGAATGAGTGGGCTTGTGCAGGTGATGTAGGGCACACTACAGGCTTGGCTCTGGATGTCTGACAAGGTGGCAGGCAGAACTATTAAGCTGCATTCAAGGTTTTGACTTTCAAAAGTCTGCAAGTCTGAAGCRGCAACTGGAGGTGATACATGCAGAATGACTCGCCAGAGGTTATATTTGCTGAGATTATTGCTGCAGGGAAGGAGTGCAGGAGAAAATGAGAATCTGAGCAAGTGGCAGTTATTTCCATTTCCTAATATCCTTGCTTTGGAGCACAGACCTGCAAGTAAATGAAGTAAGAGCTACAGAAAAATATTTCCTCTCTTTCAAACACAAAATAACAATTATGTCCTGAATAGATAGCGAGAATGAAAAGTTTTCAAGTTCATGTCATGAAGGGAGTCAATCACAAAAAAATTAGGGCACTTGTATTTGTGAAATCCTGACTCTTTCTTATAKGCTGTGGAGAAAGATTCCAAGAAAAGATGAAAAGACTCAGCCATGATGTTTATTGCTGTATGGACAGAAAGCAACATTTCAGTCTTCATGTCGGAAGTTATTTGGAAATTATGAAGTCCAACATAACTGGACTCCTACCTGAAACCTCTAAGGAAGTCATGTTTAAAGTGACCTTGTGTTAAAAATCTCATGCTCTTTTCTCTGGAAGTGATATGAATGTCACTGTTGTGGGGGAAAGATAAAGGAGCCCATGGCTCATCTGTCTCCYATCAGGGCTCAAGAAAATAATTATCATTTGAAGGCTGAGAGGGCCTAAATTAGAAAGGGTCGAAAGAGGCTAAATAAGGTCCTTTCCAAATAAAAGCCTGCCACATGTACTACCTCAGAGCAAGCCTTGTACAACAGTTAGACAAGAGGCTGTTCAGCTTTGCATTTGACCTGTGGGGTTTAATGCAACAGGAATGTGGAATGTGTTTACAAGGTAGCAGTTATTGCTGAAATATGTGAGCGCTGTTGCCCGGGGAAATTTCAGAAGATTGTGACTGTGCTGACASTGGCTGTACCTCTTGGACGGACCCTGTGGATGTTGGGGAGGAAATCAGCCTCAGAGTCTGCAATCTGCAGAGGGAATGCAGGGGGATGATGCTCCCSTTCCCCACCATGTCCCGCTGCCATCCCGTGGCTTCAGCTGGATCTCGCTCCATCCTCACAGCTCCTTTGTGCTAGGATGACCCAGGAGGGTGAACTGATCCTTGTGCTGGAGACATGGCTTCCTGTTATCCCTGCATCCGAGGGGACTCCAGGTTAGCACACAGCTGCAGCYGGTTCAGCAGAGCGGTGTGGGCTGAAATGAGGTAGAGCTGAGGACTGAGGGCTCCTGATGGCACCKTTCCATGAGGTTCTGGAAGTCARCCTGCTTATGTTCTGGCTAGTCTCRGCTGGTAGGCTGGTGTATCRCTGCCTGAAAGGGCTCAGTGCTCTCTTAGAAATATCTATTTCATTCTTCTTGCATTTCCTACTTCCTTTTTTTCCTCTCTGTTTTGAATCTCCATTTAAAACCATTCTGCACATGGTTCATGGACGATCTCAWTTATTTCATCCTTCCAGTGCAGGAATTCCCAAGGAAGATGGTAAAGCCCAGCTTATTTCATTTATTTTCCTTATTACTTAAGTTTGCTTAATTTTCATTGCACTAATGGGAAAATATTTGGAAGTAGGCCTAGGATATGACTATATTCTGTGTTCAGTTGGACCCAACATTTTAGAAGGTTTGTCATTCACTTTTAAAGAAACATGGTAAATCTGTTAAAATGATGCTTTTGACTATACCACACATTATGGACCTGTGAAAATTGGGCCAAATTCAGCTCTAGATGTTACCAACTGACTTCCTTGTCTGGTTAACTTGGCCCACTGAGTCTTCTTCAGAAAGGCAGATAAAGCTGAATACGGATCTCATTCCAGGTACTGCTAAACACTTTCTGCATCTTAAACTCCCATTAACCTCTGCACTGTACAAAACCATCCTTACATTAGGCTAATTAATGGGGCAGCAGGTGTCAGTGAGCTGTTGCTCAGGGCTTGCTGGGCTTCCARGGGAGTCTTAATCTTTCTTTACCACAAAATCAGTGTATGTGTGTGTGAGAGTGTAGGTAGGTGAATAGACAATTTATTGTATTCATGGTTCCAAAAAAGCAAGGAAGGATCAATGAAAGCCCTGCTATATTTTCTTGAATTTAAAGGCACWGAGACCTTACAATAACATTGATATTTCTACTAAATTTGAATACCAAAAGACCTGGTATAATTATTTTTGTGAAATAGCTTCAGGAATGTTCCCAGTRCTGAATTCAACAGTAATTGCAATTGCGACACGTAGAATCAAATGTAATTTTGTTCTGACGAAAGGAAGTAATTTGACTTTATTTTCTATTGCTTTTCAAGGACAGGCACAGTGAAATTTTAATACTTCACTGACCCTTGACTCTGAGCGATGTTAGCCTGCTATTGTAAAAAAAATATGGACTTCTTCAGAACATTATTAGCAAAGTACTTTATGTGAACACTTGGTATTGTTTAAGTTAAAAATACAGATTGTGCTTCTATTTGCAAAGATGGCTGGTACAAACCTAAAAATCTGKTAGTGTGTTGAGCTGTTTGTCCTTGTAAATACAGCAGAGGATCTCTGGTAGGGAGCTAGCCGGGGGAGGCCTTGTGTCTTTGTGTAAAACAGCTATGCCTTTATTATCCCTGCATGCTGAGGAAGAAGGAGAGCCAATATGGCTTTTTTACTTTAGCAGTACTCTTAATAATAATGTTTTCTATGTTGGTAGAATAGATCTCCTGCCCCCTCTATTAAATCATGAAGAAAAAAAAAAAAAAAGACTGAAAGCAAGAAGGAAAGGGTTACTGCATAGGAATAAGACATTTCACATGAGTTTGCTTTATTCCTTTGCCAATGCAGACTCCTCCCCTCACCCCCCTTAGTGTAATTYTTTTATATGGTTGTTTGCTTTGCTTTGGTTTTGGTTCGTTGGAGTTTTTTGCTTGTTTAAAGAAAGCATGCAAGTCAAGCTGCGGCTTTCCCTTTGAACAAAATATGACCTTTGTAAAGGTGTATACCCTCAAATTACTGAGCTTTATCGGGGGGGAAAGTTCCCTTCACCCTTCTGGAGCAGTTTGTTCCCTGCACTATCCAGGACATCAGACTGGGCAGTCCTAGTTATGCCTTCTGACCTCACATTTGTGTGTTCTGTAGCAATGCAGTGTTTTAAAAAACAAAAAGTTCACTCCTCAAAAGGTGTTTGGGAGGAAAGTTTATTTTATGGAGTGCTTCTGTCTTSTCTCAGAAATGCTGAGGGAAGGAAGGGCTGTTAATTCTTGRGGGGRRRAAAAARGKWAAAWKKRARGKTTTYCCYYYTYCCYYCCCCSCCCATCCCTTGGAAATGCATTGTGCTTGTAATATAGAAAGGAATGTGCTGTTGGCAGGGGCATGACAGAAGGGCTGGTAAGGATCTGATGAGAATCTGCACAATGTAACAGGGACAAATGCACCAGAGAGCAGTTTGGGCTGGTTAAGCAGAGGAAAACATACGCTGCCCAACACCAGTGAAAGACTGAAACCAGCTGAATACCCAGAAAACACTGAAAAGCTTGGGAAGATTTTCCTGTTGTACCCCACAAAGCCTCACGTGTATTCATGGCAAGCCTTGCCCTGTTTGTACAAAGGCTCAGGCTCAAAGCCCAGGAGCAAACTCTATCCTACCTCCCCTCCCCAATCTTCCTTTTAGCAGGTATTTTATTACTTGACATCCCTTGATGTCTCTTCTCAGTGATCACAGGGACAGCCAGCACCGCCTTATGTTTATGTCATGTGCAACAGGAGTTTGAGTGATAGATGCAAGTACTGCAAAGGCAGGGGCTGATGCAAAGAGGCAACAGTGTGCCAGTGGTTTTATGTAGCAGGTCCATGTGCCATAGCTTGGTGTTCTTCCACCTCCACCCATATTAGAGGTGGAGGAATAGCAAACTCTGGCACAAGGAACAGGATTGGAAGAGATATGTGCTGGTGCAGTTGAATTTTATTATTTATTTGTGAGAGAAAGGGCAAATCACACACAGCTAGCTCTATTCATTTTGACCGTCAGGGGGACGAGGATCAAAGGATCCCTAACTGGCAGAGTTTTAAAAGAGAAGGACATTGTGTTGGGGCTYGGTGTTCTCACCTGGATGCTGGCCCAGGACCAGTGCAGCCATGGAGAGTGTGCTGGCAGCAAAGACAGTGAGCCAGCCTTGCTCTGAGCTCAAGGAGTGGCTCACAAGCTCTCACCACACCAATGTCCTTGTGCAATATGCAAATGTCCTTTTAACGTAAGAGCATGCCACAAGCAAAGCGTTGGCTAGAGAAAAATGTTAGCCACAAGCAAAGGAACAGAAACTTTTATTGGCCAACAATGCAGATAAGAAAAGATGGGAAGGGGTACCAGCTTCAGTATGAGACATGAAAATGGAGAGCAAACTATCATTTAGACAGCCAACCATTTGTGAAAATACCRCATTTTGATGTTCCCATGGACATCACTCAGCATAAACAAGTAGGTGTTAACAGCATYTGCACTAAATTATTAAAACAAGCAAAGAACACATGAAGTCATAGACTTTGCAAAATAATACTTTTTGTTTACAGATTCAGATTTGAACACAAGGGAAGGAGATGCTTGTGTGCCGAACTTTGAAAACAAAAGCACAGTTGTATACAAAAAGTGAAAGGCTGGTTTTCTTCCTGATTTGGCATGAAATTGATTATGGATATTTTATATAGATTTGGTAATAGAAACCAGTGCTGTTTTCTCAGAAAATGTTATCTCTGGGTGAACTATTTTTAATAATTCAAAATGGATGAGGATGGAGCTAGAATATGTACAGATGCTGGCATATGGTGGAAAGGCAGAGTGACCCTTCAGTCCCTTCTGCTGGGACTCTGGATAAAGCTTCTAGGATGGCTCTGAGTRTGCAAGTATACACTTAAGTGCATTTGTTCACTTGATTTAAAAATWAGAGGCTGAATAAAAATGAAAAGTGAAGCTCTTTTGACCTAAAGAGAGGTTTGGAGCAGGAAGATGCATGGCTTTGGAAATAGGGTTGCAATTGTTATGAAATTCTCCTGTCCTTTTTGTAAACTTTTTGGATGTGTTTATACAGACTAATCAGATTCCCARAGACCTGCACCTCACTCATGTGGACACTCCCAAAAGCTGTGCTCGTGTGTGCTGTGCTAGCTCAGGGGGAACACTTCACTGTGCTTCTCAGACCTCCTGTTGCAGGTGGTTTATCTTAGAAACATAAACTCAAGATAATGGATGCCTTTTGGAAATGATTTTATAATTGGACATACTGTGAGARATTTAGTTGTGGCTAGGCTCAAGCATTATCTCTTGGGAGCACTGAAAGTTGTTTGAGTGTTTGAAAGGAGGGGACAATGATCTCTGTTAGCAGGAGGTGATCTGAGCAGAGAGGTGTGTTGAACAGCAGGGTTTCTTGAGCTGTGTGAACACCTGCCCGCTGCCCTACACTTCCTCCTGCCACACCCCATTGCGCAATGTTTYCAGCACAAGGTCTCACCTGGCTGCAGGGACAGACCTTTGCTTGGGGGCCAGCTGATCACAGCACACTTTTGAACCTGTGCTATGCCAAGGCATGGCACCCTGGGRCTGTGCCCAGGTTGGGCTCTTTGCTGATTGCCAGAGAGCTGGGGCATCTCCAGGGTTGTGAAAGCTCTGCTGATGTGCCTGGGATGGAGGGGATCATGGCAGGCACCCCGGGCTTGCTGCCTCTGGAAACTTTGAGATGTCCTTTTTCTGCAATCCAAGTGACAGGAGAAGAGGCTGTGTGACCTCTGGATGGCGTCTTTATTTCAAGTCTGAGCTCTCATAAAGTGGGATAAAGAGAAAAAGCTGCCTCAGTTGTTACCTCTGGTAGTTAGGATSGTTTTGGTTTGGTTACTGTCTCAGCTGGAGGAGTCTCTCTGAGTATTTGCAGTTTCTTTATACCCCCAGAATTCCTGTTTTGTTTTGTTTGGGTTTTTTTTTCACCAAATCTTCCAGGCTGTGTAATATCAGTGTGAATTTTAGTGTTTATCATGATATTGRGAGAAAAGGGCWGCTCYCCCTTTCATGTGAAATAATTTTCCTAAATTCAGATTTTTTAAACTCCTCATGTTTCTTTATCTACYAGAAAAGGAGTATTCTTATACAAAAGAGAAATGAAAGGTCTAAATTGCTGTTATTTGTTTTTTGGATACAGACTCTTGAGTGTACTGGCATTTGGAAGTGAYAGGAAGGGGAATAAAACCCCCATTGTGCTGCTATATTCCATCTCTATTCTCTGCAGTGACAYAGACTCAGATGTATTTCTTCTATCATAGCTTATCTAGAAAGGACCGAGGAAGGAAGAMGGAAAGTGAAAAATGTCTCTGCTGGGGAAAGTCCAATATAGCAAAAATACTGTTATGAACAGGTAATATTTAGCATTTTGTCATCAGGCATTCTTGGCTGATAAAATCTCATAATAAATTGATAAACCAGGTACCTCTAGTATTCCATTGTCAAAGGAACCACTCATAAAATGTGGGAAAAAAAAGAAGAAAGTGCAAAGGATGTGACTACCAGTGGTGTGGTAAATCTTGCCCTTGCTAACAAGGGAGAACTGATGCAGGTTGCTTCTCTAGGATGCAAATCCTGCTGAGTTTTCAGATCACAGAATGATTTAATTAAGTGATGGACTTCGGTAAATCCTTGGGGAAACTGGAAAATAGAAAGCTCAGCAGCTGAGCCTCTAGATCCAAGCATAAGTGCACAATGATTACCACCCATCCCAGTGGGTGCTGATTCAAAGCTGCTGGATTTTATCAGTATTTTGTTGCACAGCTCTTGAACTTGTAGGCCACTRTAGATTTTAAAGAAAGCTTTGAGGAAGAAAAAATTCAGCTCCAAAGCAAAAGCTCAAATCTCTGTTTACATCAGAGAAATGACAAGCAATTATAGTCATATCAAGGGTAACTCTGAATTTTTTCTSCTTCTCCTCTTAAGTATCATGTTTTAATCAAATCTTTGCTATGATGAATGTATTGATACTGGAGGGTCTGTTACAGATGTGGAGCAAAAAGCTTGAAAGGTTGAAAACCTTCCTAAAAGTACCGTTAAAATACGTCATACTGAAGGAGGAAAGGGAAGGTATAGACAGAATGGTTCTCCAAATTTATATATTTGGGAAAGAAAATAGGATTATCTCCTGGTGGTGAAAAGCAATGTTTCTCTGATAGTGAAAAGGCAGCATTTAAAAGGAAAACCAGCTTCCCCCGTGTTATTAAAAACTTCACAGTAAAATTTAAGGTAGAAWTTAATGTGATTGTCTACAGTTAGCTTTGATGAGACACTAAGCCAGGCAGTGCCTGGGTGGCAGAGCATCACAGAGGGGTGTCTGGCAGCCACTGGATGCTCAGTGTGGACCAGTATCTCTTCACACGGGCTTGGGATGTTGCTCCAATGGAAGCCATCACTCTTGGCAAAACGCTCAATAARCGGCTAAGTCTCAGCTTCAGCGTTTGCCCAAAACCAAGGTTTGCAAAAAATGAATCTATTGACTTTTGAGCATGTTTCTGAAAACCTGAACACCAGCATACTGCCCAGAAACATTTTGCAAGTTCTTTCAGTCCYCTCTGCTGCCCTGCTGGTTCCCTCCCCATGCCATTCTCAGGTTAAGGAATCATGCCTATTCATCCCTTGATGCAAACAAATCTCCCCTTGGTAATAGCAGGCACAAAATTCTTCCTGCATCCTTGGTATGGGGCGAGCGGCTGCACCTCACTGCCCTTGTCATAGTGTATGTTTGAACAACATAGTGACTGCTGCCAGGGCTGCTGTCACCTCGTCCTCCATGTCAGCCACCATTGGCCTGGGAGAGTCACACCAAACCCTGGCTTTGGGCTGGAAACATGTCGTTTGAGATGAAAACCAAATCCTTATAAATACATGATGAGTTGATGGGCAGGTTTTATAAAAGCTTTTCAGTCATCCCACTGCAAACCCGATGTTGCTTACCTGACCCAAACTTACAGGATTTTTTGGCCATAATTTAAAATAACCATTTCCTTGCTGAGAATAAGTGTTTGGGCTCCTGCACATGAGGTAGAGGCCACTGGTACTCGTGCCTGGTGTCTCCTGCRCCCAGGTGCCACTGACCCACACCTTGAATTGCTTTCTGCCTCACTCCAAAGTTAYCTGACCTGGACAATTCCTGCCTGCACACAGCCTGGGTCTCTCACAGCAAATCAGACAGCTTTTGCCCCAGGTGACACTGAGCTGTCTAGGGATGATTCTTACAGTGGTGGTGGGACCTGGTGTTATGGAAATGATGCTTGCCAGCCACAATAACTGGGTTCTGCCAGGTTTCTGCTGAATCAATAAGCTGAAAGAGATTCCTCTATAAAAGTACTTTTTATTAATAACATTACAGCCTGAGTTGAGCATCTCCCAAGAGGGTCCTTGAACAAAGAAATCYCTGGATGGCCTGCTAAAGCAGTACATGGACAAATAGTATCTTTCAAACAATCTTTGTGTATTTTGCTGGCAAGTAACAAATCCTTTCTTTTCATTGTACAAGTCTAGAATGTCCAGGTAATACAGTATCTTTCTAATTTTCTCTTAGTCACTTCAGCATGTGATCCTTGAAATAGTTGCAGATGTCAGAGGCAGCTGGATCCATAAATGCAGTTGCTACTATATTTAATTATAATAAATAATTAAATACTATTAAGATTCTGGAGAGTCATTCCCCTCTACCTCAACAGAACCTGTTACAATCTTTTCTAGTAGTCATTGTGTGTTACTCTGGTCTCTGTGTACATTCCTATACTTTAGTTCAATTTACTCATCTCCTCACAAGCTGTATCACACCTTGGCAATTATCTCTGTGTGATTATTACAATCCCAACCAGGATCAATCTGAGGCCCAACTTCCGCTTGTCAGCAGGGTCAGCTCCACGTGTTTTTTAAGATTGTTTTATCTTGCTCATGTGGATGGAACAACTTCTTCAGCAGCAGGCCAACACTGGCCCAGGACAGGTCATACTCAGAACGAATAATATAAAATAATAAGGCACATTGACCTGCATTTTCCCTTAACCTAGGAATCTGATTTCCTCACATAACCAAATCCCCAGGATTCGAGGGTAGATGGAATGTCAGTACCACACACACACACACAGAGTTGCCATGCACCTCATTCTTTCTCACAAGCCAGGGCTCCAGCCCTGTGCCCTTGCAAGACATATGCCCAAAAGGGCAGCAGTGGAAAGCTGCCTTCCTTGAGTTTTGGGAGCAAAAATATGACAGGCCTGAAGAATTGCTGCGTGAGGACAGAACGGGAGTGAGGATCTTGTTCCAAGATGCACAGCTAACAAGGAGAGAACCCATCAGGGTTGAGTGTCCTGTTTCTCTAAGTGAGGAGATTTATGCTGCACCCCTGGTCACATATCAGTGTCCCTCAATGCTTGGGGCATCCAGTGGAAACACTTTTTGTGACCTCAGATATTACAAAATAAGTCACACAAATCTTTGCACACATTATGGTGGAGCTAACTTTCTTTAAAAATGAGTTTTATTCCCCAGAAATTTGGCTGTCAAGGTTTGSGATAGGATGGTACAGCAAGACTGTTCTGGTTTGTCAGTAATATGTAACCTGATTGAATTTTGCCAGAGGGAACATGTTCATACTTGCCTGCATGTTTCAAACCAGCATTGTCATTGTGCGGGTATTTAACCCCTAGTGGCTTTGCTATTGAGAACTAGTGAAGTATGGCATACAAACATTTGGATWAAAAAATATACCCTCACCTGAGTGCAGCTGGACGCAGCAGCACGATGCCAGTGGGCCACAGATGGGGATGTGCGTTATGTCATCCATAATATAGAGAGAGACTGTAGCATCCCAATTCTGGATGTGTGTAGCTTATAGATGCTGCAGGGCATGCATATAACAGCTGAAGCTTTGAAGGTATTGATTTACATTCCTGCCACTGCTACTGCAACGTGACAGCAGGAATCTGAGACACCCTGTTTAACAATTGACTAGATATGCCACAGCCCACAATACATATTTATCTGCCACCTCCAAGTGGCATTTACTTTGAAAAGAAAGGTATCCTGGACTCACAGAATGGTTTGTGTTGGAATGGACCTTAAAGACCACATAGTTCCAAACTCTCTGCTAGAGGCAGTTACACCATCTACTAGACCAGGTTGCTCAAACGCTCATTCAGCCTGAGCTTGAACACTTCCAGAGGTGGGGTATCCACAGCTTCTCTGGGCAACTTGTTCCAGTACCTCACTACCCTCACCTATGCCTGTTTTTTCTAGGGTAGGTTCCTTATTAATTCTCTATACTTAAGGCAGATTGCCTTGACCAAAAGTTGCTG
The DNA here is from genome assembly GCF_030028575.1 of Malurus melanocephalus. Lineage (NCBI taxonomy): Eukaryota > Metazoa > Chordata > Aves > Passeriformes > Maluridae > Malurus > Malurus melanocephalus. The sequence continues at coordinate 279,710 of NW_026623744.1, read as the reverse complement.
ATTCTGGTGTTTGTGTTATTTCTGGTTTGGTTTCCTGGTGGGTGGTGGCAGGGGGTGTTTTACAGCCAAGGTGTGGGTCCAAGCGGTGCAGAAGCCCCAGAGCTGCCAAGCAGTAAGGTGCCTTTGTGATGGCTGCTCTGCAGCTGTTCACTGGGACCCAGCTCAARTGGCTGCTGGTGGTTCAGACAATGTGTTGTATTTTAGATTTGAGTAATAAATGTTTCRTTTCCATTTCACTAGCTCTTTGAATTTATGAACCTTGTTTCTTGAGTCTCCTGGTACTTCAATGGATCAAAACAACCACAATCTACTCACCCTTCCATCCAGGTTGTAGCATGAGCATCTGTCACCATTACAGCCTAAACAGTGACTGCACAGCATTTACCTCACTATCCAGTCAATGGCATCCATGGCTTTATTCTCCCTTGACCATGAAATTATGTCTCTCCAGATGAAGAAAAGAGAGCATAGATTACTGCCCCAGAAATATGGTTTAAATTACAGAGACGCAGTCTTCAGACTTGGGACACATACAGTTTTGCAAATGTTTTTTAATTTGGGAATCTCAATGAGCAAAGGAATATTTTGCTTCAAAGAAGTAAAGGAGAGAAGAGAAAATAAGAAAATACGTTGTTTTATTTTTACTTGTATTTCTCTGTTAGCAATTCTCCCTAACTTGGTTGTCTATTAAAAAAAAAAAAAAAAAAAAGGAATAGAATCATTATCATTTCCCAAAGTTTCTTCAGAAACAAGAAAAACTACAAGCTGTAAAATACTTCAAATTGGATATGAATAAGTGGGAAATTTATGGAGTTCTTCATTATTGTTGCTTGTACATTTACTCAAATGCTGTAATTATAATTTGTCTCGGATCCTAAATAGGCCCAGAAAGTGAGAAACAAAGCCCATCTCCTCTGATGCATGTTTTCAGAAGTGTCCAAGAATTCACCAAACTCAATTTTCAGTCAGAAGAGGCCAGTTGCCTAAAATGTTATGTACAATTGTCTTATGAAAGTGAAAATAGTCTGTGGAATCTAATCTAACTCAGCCTGATGAGTACATATGGGATATTTTTATATTTTACATGTATTTTATACACACACACACACACACACACACACATATATATCTTTAGATATGTATGTAGATATGTATTATGTAAGCATATACATAATAACTTTTTTTTATATTTCTGTAACTTGCTTGTACGTATGAGTACACGTATATAGTGAAGTACTGTTATTTGGTTGATAGGACTAACACTTTTTCTATCTCCTTTAGTGACTGCCACATGAGTTCCTCAAGGATAATGGACCCTAAGATGAGAGAGGCTGAGGGAGATGGAGAGGACAATTCAGGTAGAATTGCTGCCTTCCCCTGTGAATGAAAAGTTCCTTGACTTCTTGAGCTTCTATGCCTTAGCTCTATCATAGAAGTGCATTTGCTTGTTTAGGAAATGCATTYTGCCTTTCTCTTCACATGTTTCAAAGAGCTATTTTATGTTTTCAGCATTWTCAGAGGCTTGAAATAAGATTTTTGTAGCATCTTGTGACCAAGCTAACTTTTTTACCCAGCAGGATCCAAGAGTAATTGAAATACTGACAGGGATGCCTCACAGGGCTGTCATGCCAACTTAAACAGGACAGGCACAAGTTCTTAGAATTCTTGTGCAAAACACTGATTTAATTTTAAATAGTTTTCTTCACGGAGCTTGCAACTGATCCTGATATAGGYTTTTCCTCACTGAGCAGACTAGAATTGCTTTTCAAGGTTATTGCCTGATTCGTAAATGAATACTTTGTAATCCATTGAATCTTGTAATTAGTATTCAAAATATTTTTGATGTATTACAAACCCAACRTTTTAAAAGCATTAGCCTCCTGACACTGTGCATTCACCTGCGTATGCCTTTTCTACATTTAAATTGGTTTTGGCAGCATTGCTCTTATCATCACTCTTTAGCTGGCTGAACAAAAGCAGTGCRTTTCCAAGTAATAATTTTTTTCATATCCCAGGCAGTTAAGACCAAACTTTTCCTTCACAGTTTAATTACCCTCAAAAGACAAAACTCAGTTAAGAATGATTCTACTATTTTTTTCTTGCGTCTCATAAACATTGCAATTCATTCTCTAAGATAACAGTAATTTCATACTATCAGTATAGTCTTGAAAGACATTAATACAAGAGTGGACTGTGTTGCATTTTCCAGGAAAAAAAACCCCACTTTTGCAAAAAAAAAAAAAGAAAGAAAGAAATCGTTATTGTTCAAAAATTTGCACATGCTGCTGGTTGCATCTTCTTTATGTTTCTTCACATAGGAAAGAAAAAATCAAAGTTCAAATCCTTCAAAAAGTTTTTTGGTAAAAAGAAAAGGAAAGAGACATCATCTTCTGTGAGCAGCAGCCTGAAGTTGTGCCAATCAACAAGTGATGTTGCAGCCTCTCATGACACACACATTAGTTATGATTCTGAAGATGAACTTGAGTAAGTCTTTGGACTCTGGCTGGTGAACAAATACAAAACTATTAGTGTTTGTAGATTAAAGACACACCAAAATTGCTTGCTCCCCTCATTTATAATCCTGTATTTTCAAACAGTTGCTTTATCCRGGAAAGTATGAAATTAAAATGGCTGATGCAAGACAAATCAGAAGGGAATTGGATGGGGTGCAACAAGAAATATTAACAAAAAAAGCTTTAATTTAATCATAAATAAGCCTTGGGTTATMATTTCAAAAGAATGTAATTCCCATCTTCAAAAATAAATTAGATACTCAGCTTATATCCTACCAGGATTGTCTTATTCCCCAAAAATAACTCCTAAGGATTGTTACGTAAATTTAGATGCCTGACCATTTATGCCAGGTTTTGAAAGCAAGGAGGAATAATGGGATGACTGCAACTGAAATCAGCAGGATCCAGAGGCTCTGAAGCAGTTTTTCCTCTGTATACTTGGAATTCTGACCTAAGGACAAATATCTGCATCTGAGTTATACAACCACAGATTCATAGAATGGTTGCAGTTGGAAGGATCTTTAGAGATCATCCATTACAACCTTCTACTTTAGTCAGGCATAGTTAGTTACCAGCTGCCTTCTATAATCCGAGAGAAGTCAGCATTACTAACAAAGCTTGTATCATCCTTATGTATGAAATAACCTCTGGATGTGCCTGTRTCTTCCCACTGAGTGCAAACAGGAGCCTGGGATAACCAACTCCAATGTAAATAGCTGTGATYTGATGTCTGAAGTTAGACCAGATGAGTCCCATCCTGTGTATCTATTTGCCTCTGAAAACCCTGTCTCCACTGAGACATTGCAARAACATTATGCATTATATGAAAGGTTACCATGAGAGACCTGGTGTAAACATTCAGATATGTCTCTGTATGGACAGACGGACTGAAGAGCCCCTTGGCTAACTAAAAAGCCAGTCCTTGCACTGGTGGATGTTGTGCCTTTCAGATCTTGCCCTCCTGGTCCTCARGCGAGAGGGGCTGTTATGCCCAGGAATGGGAAAGGGAACCATCCCGGCCATTTAAACCGACATTATTCATTGCGGCCACCAGGCAGCGCCAAACAACCAAAAGAAATTATTTACAAATCATTTTTTTTTTTTGCTTTGGTGTTTTGTTTTGGTTGTTTTTTTCATTATTATTATTTTTTTTCCCTCTCATGGCATTGGTAACAGTAATGTTAGTCTAGCTTGAAGCCCTAGGAGTTCTGGGCTGGCAGCACCAGGTGGTGTGTAATGTTGTTCGAAAACTTATTTACAAGATGTGGATGGCTAGATTTTCTTTCCTCCATGTACGGCTCAACAAGGTCATGTCTGAGTGGGTGCCATCTCTGGCTGTTCTGGCCATATTCCTGTGTTGTAATTGGAAGGGTTGTTACATCAATGTTCCTTAATATTTATTTAGACAGAGAGCAGGAAATTCTTTGAAAGGGAGAAAAATTAATTTGAACACTCTAAATCTGAGGAGATATGTGGGGTACCACCATTATGTGTCTGGGAGGGATGCATCTGCTAGAATGAGGAAATGAGGATGGAATGCYGGGATAAATGTGTGCGTGCAACAGCACTGCCCCGGTGGCTGCCACCCTTGTTAAATGTTGGTGTGTTGGGCACCACTGCAGCCCTGACTGGCACCTACTCCACAAATTGCTATAGATGTGTCTGACCTTGGATACATGGCAGAGATCACATTTTCACTTAGGTAAATTGTTCTTCTAATATCTCTAATGCATTAAGCAGAAGTGGCAGGCTTTCCTTCCTTCTGCAGCAAGAATGCAGATCAACTCTTTCCTGCTATTGTTTTATCAAATATATTTATAGCAGCCATTATGAGGAAAATGTTACTTTCTGCCATGTTTGTTTATGTTTGTCCTCAATGTCCCTATGACAGCAACTAGGAAACCCAGAAATCCAGTTCTTTTTTCTTTTCTGCTCAATTAACTTGATAGTTACATGAATTCAAACAATTCTGTATTCTGCTCACTTGATTGCCATTTCCTATCTCCCTGATTAAAAAAAAAAAAAAATTAAAAGGTACTCTTACCAAAAATGCTGTGTGCACACATTTCTCATCCCTGCTCAGTTAGGGTATGAGCTAAGCTGAGGAAAATGAGCACAAGAAACCTCCCAGCAGCTAGCTGTCTGTCTGTGGGCCTCCTCTACCATTCCCATAAGGAAACAAGGTTCTCATATCCCACATKCACCATTTGCAAAAGAAGTTACATAACATATGCATCAAAAGTAGGAAGCAGAATATGACAGAAACTGCCCACAAAGCATCTCCCACTTCCTCTAACTAGACCACAAAGATTGTCCATGAAAAAATGTGTCCCACAGGCTCGTAAGAGAAAATCTGAGGGATCTTGATATAAAGCACAGCACCTTTTAAGGATTTATGCATATGATTCCATGCAAGGACTACATTACCTGAAAAGTTTTTGCTAATGATCTGTATGGCAGAGATACATTATATGCTGTACCACATTTAGATAGTAAAATGTACTTGTTCTTCCCATAGTAATGGTCAGTTATTTGCAAGACATGTTCTTACATTAGGAAGAAGTCTCAGTACAGGCTCTTTTATGTGAACTCCCTTTATTTTGCACCTGGGCTTGCCTGTGGCACTGTGACACCACTCAGATGCTGGCTGCCACCCAAAGGGCAGTAGCTTTTTCCATAAGATGTAATTAATTTTCTGGGGTTAAACTGTCTTTAACCATGATTCAGTTTGTTACCATGACATATAAGAGCATTTAAAAAAATGGGTTGTTACTTAGATTACCCTGAATGACTGTATTGTATTCATGGAGAAATCTGGAATATTGTTTGTCATGTATGCTGTGCACATCTATCTCCCATTCCACATTCAATAGACCACTTGAGTTAAGATAAATGGCAAAAAATTTGTATGTTTTCACTCATTTATTATATTATTCTAGGACACATAAAGGCATTATGGGAAGCAGAGCTTTRTCACATGATAGCATTTTCATCCTTGAGACTGGGCAAGAGCCTGCAAGGCCAGTAAGAGTGTTTTCTCAAGAAAACATTTCTGATCGGATTAGAGCTTTACAGGTAATTTAATTTTTTTTTTTCAAATGCAAGGGATGGAATGTCTTTCCAGGCTTGATTTCTTTTGGGTAGTGTTTGTGGTTGAACATTTGATTAGTAATTTGTAATATCTGTCTGCAGCTTACATTAAATGTTGCATTTGTTAATTAGACAGGAGTATCCTGTCTTGGTTCGACTAAAATGATAGCAGAAAAACGGGTAGTTTATTTGGCTGCTTAAGAGAACATGTAAAATCAGATGTCCTGCGCCCTGAATCATTCAGTTGTGAAGTTAAAATAATGGTAACTCATTGACCTGAGCTARAAAATGGTCTGGGGAAACCTCCATCACTATCATGCTAATGTATTTTATACCATGCTGAAGATGAAACTCCAGCCTACCATGAAATTGGGACCTCCACCTCCATTTGGACTTCATGCAAAGCGAACAGAGGATGCTGGGACCAGTTCTGAAGATGATGGATTACCCAGGAGCCCTCCAGAAATGTCTTTGCTTCATGAAAGCCTAAACTCAGGCATGAGAACAAGAGTGAGTAGTTCCAGTATTGAAAAAAAACAAGTGTTTAATAATTGTTTTACTTATATGTGGAAGGCAGAATAAATTATTTGGTTTATGTATCACTATTTTACATCTGAACAATTCAGAAATACCTTACTCAAATTGGGAAAATGCTCTCTCTCTCTGTGTAAACAGCTACTTAGAACCTCGGTTCCTGCTACAGTATAAATATCACACCAGAAAATGCAGAACTAGGAAGACGAGTATGTGTTTGTGTGTATGCATGGTAATGCTGTGTTTTTTATAGAGACTACAGAGAGCTGACAGGCATTAAAAAAAATAAGGCTGAAAAATCTGTATTCCCCCTTGAGTATCTTAAGTGATAAGAGAGCTCTCTAATGTTCTTCTAGGTTGTCACTGGGAAAAGAAAYATAAAATAATCTGAAAGTGGATTTTTTAATGATAGTTTTKTTAGACATTATTTCATTCTTTATCTGCACGTCTTACACTTTATGTTTGCAGTGTCCTTGCTAATCCTTGACTATAGAGAAAAACAACTTACATTGTCAGTACCTTTGCGCACTTTGTGTAGATGGTTTCTGCGATTATATCCACCTTGTTTGTCATCTTTTACTGAATCTCTTCCTCATTCCATCCCACAGTTCTCTGACTCTCACAAGCACCTTAGCTCTTTGAGTTTAGCTGGAACAGGCAGTGAAGAAGAAGAACAGGTAACTTCTGCCAAATGTATTAAGGGATGAGCAATTATCCATAGTAGTTTTTAAAAGAAATATAAGAAATATTATTTTGTTGCCTGTCTTCTGCACAAAACAACTTCATATGTATGTAATTGCATGCCTGTGTGTTTGCTGTTTTAATGCCTGTCGGTCTAACATAAAAATTATGATTGCTTATCAATACAATTCTGATGCAAAGTACTCTCCCATTCATGATAATTAAGGTAACAGAAACTATCATATAAGGTAACTAGAAAATATCATATCCTTTAACAAGCTTTATGGACATGATGTAATCTCCAAGCACAACCAACCAGATTTAGTCACTGACAGTGTCTTTTTTTTAAAAAAGATGGGAAGGTGCTATAAAGGCTGTTTGAGTTGCATGCATAGGATAAGGGAGAAAGMTTCTTGAAGAGAAATCTGAAATCTGCCTGTGCTCTGGTTTAAGTGCAAAGTTACCTCACACTGACACAGAAAGTGTTTGCCTAATGACGTGGCTGACATCACTGCTTAGGAGTCTGAGTTCAGCCTTCAGTCGGATTCTGGCTGTGAATGTTGCTGAAATGATGTTTTTCAGAGCTTGAATATAGGCACATGGATGGCTTTCTTCAATCAGCAGCCAGCCGTTCTGGCTGATTAAAGGGCTGTTTTGAAAAGTTCTGAAGAGTCCCTTTTAGCTGTCCGCAGCTGGAGTCGTGGTGGAAACAACACAGGGGGTAGAGGAAAAAGCAGTTCCTAGAAATAGGAGGAGGGGTGGGGGGAATTGCAGAAATGAAATAGAGAAACTAGTCCTGAGCTGACCATTTCTTGGTAATTATGCAAAACACATTTCAAGACCAGCTGCACTAGGGCTCAGCAAAGATTTCTGGCCRTCTTAGATTCCACATGAAGCTGTTTGAAAAAACTGCTTATATGCAGTGCAATTTTAATACTTGAAAGCTGGCATGGGCTCACTGTAATTGTGTCCAGTCCAGATCCATGTTTGCTAAAAGAGAATTTATGTCTCCCTGTTGTTCTATTAACATTACTTTCTGACTCACTTGCTGCCTTCTGAGTCGTGGTGGTGACTACACAGTTGCTTAGCTTTTTCCACATGCTCCATTATTTATCTCAGAGTTCTCTTCATCCCGTGCCAGTTTGAGAGTGCAGCCAGAATGTAGCTCCATCTGAAGGTTTCCTCCCAAACCACAGGATCCACTACCTGGCATTTCAGAGAGATTAGCCCTGCTTCTAGAAATCAGAGGAGACAGGTCACAGGGCTGAGGAATTTTGCACAACACAACCCTGAGGTTTTGGGCAGCAGTGACACCTTGCTGCATCTTGGGAGCTTTCCTGGACTGAAGAAAGGAATCACAACTGTCCTGTCTGGACTTTAGGGATGGGGTTTCCTCATTGCCCTCCACCTTGTGCCACCCAGCATGGCCAGCTGAAGGACAACTGAGCCATGTGCACATGGCATTTAGAGAAAGGGGTCTGCCAGCTGTTTCCTTCTCCAGTAGGCTTYGTCAAAACCAGACTTCATGGGACAAACAACTTCTGCAGCTGGCTCAGAGCTGGCATTCACTCAGGCTGCTGAAACTTAAGTAAGAAACCAGATTTTGTATTTTCCAGAGTAATGGCCAACACAGAGCACTGCCAACGAGAAGACAAGCAAAGTTCTCGAGGAAAAGTAGGAGCCAGAAGAAAGGCAGGCAAATAATGWCGTGCCTTGAAAGAGAATAAGTGCTGTGTCATTATCATGGAGCTGAAATGTCAATGTATTCACTGTTAGGTGCTAATGTRTAATGCAGACACCTATCGTTTGTTGTACATTAGTCATGTTTGACTACTAGACTGCAGATATTGTAGAGTTAAAATTAATGAGGGCATCCATTATTCAGCATGTCTGAGCTACCTTCTTTYTCTTAAGTAGAAGGTACGATTAGAAGGTGTGGATCCAGCCTCTGCTAAAATCAATGGGAGTTCTACCCTGGCCATTGAGGAAGCTATAGCAGGCCCTCACTACACTACAGTGTACCTTTTGGCTGCACTGCAGATTGCAGAATTCTAATTGCAGAAAATGCCAATGCTTTTTCCCTCTCCCAAAATAAAATGAACACCAACCAGCATTCTGCTTCTCCCATCCAACCTCACTTCCAGAAAAAAAAAAAATAAAAAAAGAAGAAGAATGCCCACAGAAGAAAGAAAGAAAGAAAGAAAGAGAGAAAGAAAGAAAGAAAGAAAGAAAGAAAGAAAGAAAGAAAGAAAGAAAGAAAGAAAGAAAGAAAGAAAGAGAAAGAAAGAAAGAAAGAAAGAAAGAAAGAAAGAAAAAGAAAGAAAGAAAGAAAGAAAGAAAGAAAGAAAGAAAGAAAAAAAGAAAAAAAGAAAGAAAGAAAGAAAGAAAGAAAGAAAGNAAAGAAAGAAAGAAAGAAAGAAAGAAAGAAAGAAAGAAAGAAAGAAAGAAAGAAAGAAAGAAAGAAAGAAAGAAAGAAAGAAAGAAAGAAAGAAAAGAAAGAGAGAAAGAAAAGAAAGAGAGAAAGAAAGAAAGAATTACAAAGGAGGAAATCTCCTCCAAAGAAATGAACTGGAATTTGAAGCCTATCAAGGGAGCACTGTTAAGAGTTGTCAGAGGTCATGTTAACGCTTGACAAATAGTTTGGAAATAACATTTTGCCTATTTGCTAAACTGAATCCAAGAGAAAGGAGGAACTTTTCTAAGAGTCATTTTTAATAAATTTTTCAATGTCCTTTTTGCATCATTCCTGGGACTAGGGTAGTTTTTGGTGAAGCTCAYAGGTAAGCTGAATTCCAGCTTCCTTAGAGTACTACACCCCTTGCAGCATTCAGGACCTGTTTCTGGATGGGTTATTGGCCTCTAGTAGGAATTATCCATCACTTCTTTCCCCAGAATAATCTACTAATGAAATGTTACATTTCCATTAAATGCAGACATAAATTCATGAGGTAAAAACATAAGCTTACTTAAGTGTCAATGCCACTAATACTTGATTCTTTTCTCTTTAGGAAAGTATTGTAGAGTTGGAAGGGACCTGTTGACATATAGGAAGTTAAAGATGCTCAGCACAAAACAGCTGTGGGTAGGAGTCTAGACAAAGATGCTGGAGGACAGAACCAGAAAGGAAAATGGCTCTTTAGGTTCTGTAACTGACTGTTCTTTATAAGTCTGTCTTTTAAATTATGSTGGCCATGTATTTGTGTATTTTAGGTCTTCCAGATAGATGTGATTTGCTCCTGTCCACTGSACTGTATATCATGATATTCAAGCAGCTAAAAATGCAGAATTGCTAACACCAGCACATAAAAGAAATCAAAATTCTAATAAACATGGCTTCTAGAATTGTTATTTTCATGTCTTTCTTTTTCTGTTTGATTCTCMATTTGGGGATTTTTATTTTATTTTYCAGATTACATTGAGTTCTTCTAGATCTCGCTCTACAGATGGTCATCTGTTCACCAGGCATGGAAGTACCMAAACAGAATCGCCCCGAACATCTGAGAGCACCATTTCCCCTACAGCCAATTTTGACACTCCACCTGAACTTTCTGCTTTCTTGGATAATTCAGCTGCTAAACATAAGCTTTTAGTAAAACCCCGGAAGCAGAGATCCAGTAGAAYGAGAAATTTTTCTCAGGTATGTGTGAAAATAAAGATTCACTTYTGTTACAAACCCAGGAAGTTCTTGYTGGACTTTGTACTGCAAACTCAGATATGATAAAGTCAGTTTGCAGCATGGATATTCCATTGGGTTTTAACAGCTGTTATCTGATCCGTATCTGAAGTAGMCCCTAGGAGTGGATTAAATAATATGAGTTTACCTGTTAGCTCTTGATACAGCTGTTTACATAACTATTTCTTCTTAAATTCACCAATTTAATGTCCTGTTTGTGATGCAGAAATTGGACTGACTGCTTCATTTCTTACTTAAAAGATGTTTTTCAAGTGTTATGATAAACTTGCGTGCTTTTCCTAGTCTGGAATACCTTGTAAAATCTTGAGTTTTTGGGAGACTATTCATGGAGGAGCTGTTTTAAATTCCAAGGTATAAATAAACTTATATTTTCAAAAAGTGCAGAAAGAGTAAGTTTTTGGCCTATTAATTGGAGCCAAATGCTGTACATTGGGACTGTTCTAAATTCACACCTCTTCCAGCCCCAAAACTTGTAAATCCTTTGCATGCTCTACAGAGGTTTAAAATAAGTCTTAACAGAAACTCCCTCCCTGGCAAAATCAAAATGAAAGTGTATTATTGTTAAAAGGCTATTAACAAGTGCATACTATTAAAAAAAAAAACAAACCATTTAAAAAAAAAAAAATCCTTTAAAAATCCATTTATCTGATTCTTTGTCAAATCTTATGAAGGGCATAGCTTAGCTTTTATTCTTTCTTTCATTCCTTCCTCTCTTTTAGCACTAAAGTTTTCAGCATTTACTACAGTATTTTTATCTTATTGTTCGGGGCTTTTTTCCAATACAGTAAAACCATTAATTTGTCTTGCTTATTACCAGAAATATGATTGCCTCTGTCTCAAAATAGTTCTCAGCTGATATTCTGTAATTCCCCAATCTGTGAGTGACCTTTCAGYTCAGTAGAGCACCACTGTGAACAGCACAGTGATGAGGCCAGTTATTTAGAAAAACATGTAAAGCAATAATTCACTGATCAATCCTCCTCTTCCATTCTAACCTTGTTACTGAAATACGATTGCTTTGTCCAGGCTGCCTGTAAACTGCCAGCTGACTTAGCCCTTCTGAATTCCTACAGAGAKTGTTCACATATTTTGATAATACAATTTTTTGTATTTTTTTTTACCTGACTCTGCCTGTGCACCTTGCTTCTGGCTAACTGATATATTTTGCTTTTATGTTCCTGTGTAAATGGATTATGAATGCAGGTGGCATTGCAGCTCTGGGTTTGTTTTTTTTTTTTTTTTGCCATTGCATTTGCAAAACAAGAATTGCAAAAACCCTAAAATATCTTCAAAGTGAAGGTTTTGTGTTATTAGAATTAGGGCCTTCATCCAAAATATATATTTACCTAGCAAACTACGGTGAAACAGTGAGCTAATGCAGTCTCCAAATGAAAAGGCATATTCAGCAACTCAGTACTGTGCTTTCAAATAATCCTGTGTATTTAGCCTCACACCAAGTTTAGTTCCAAGACCTCACAGGTAACTTATGAATTTATAAACTTTTTAACTACATATGAATTTAGAAACTTTCATCAAATRGTTTAACTCCTGAAAGAAAAAGAAGACTTTTACACAAAGGAGGCAAGGCTGCAATGCTGTGTAACGGTGGGATTAGACACAAGACTGCCATACAGGGCAGATACTCRGCTGGAATGGAGTGTCAAAACTGGCTGGATTTGTTAGGCTTTTGCTCTTCCTTCCATGTACCCTTCCCTCTTCAGAGTAATGCTTTAGGGAGAATGAGTTGTTTTATTTTTAATGCTTGTGTGGAGTAGCAAAACACAAAGGGACATATTTTTCTCTTTCAAATGCTGCTTTTTGCCTAAGAGCAGCACAACGTAGGCAGTATGCTCTGGAGAATCAATTGCCAAGGACAGTCCAATGGCCATTGTTCTGCTRAACTTCCCATCTACAAAGGCATGAAAGCACTAGTTGTGCAGAAGGGAATGTCACTCATTGCTTTTATATTGGTTAAATGCATTATTCTGGGATCTACTTAATTAAGAAAGCATCCAATCTGTAGGTTGAATAAACTGCTAGCTCAGCATTGGAGACAAGTATTGTCTTCCTCTCTAAGATCTCAGTTGTAAATGTAATGATGAATAAGAAAAAAAAAATGAAGCACATGGTGATGGGACTTTCTGAATTTCTTTCTTACAGAGGACCCAGTCTGAATCTCTGACTGATTTGAGCTGTACCCCAGAGGAAGAAGAAGAGGATGATGCTGTATTCAAACCCAGCAATCAAGAACTGCCATGCAGCACAGCTGTAATGCAGAATGTGGCTTCCCAGCCAAAGCCCAGAACGCCTGAGGACCATCCCCCTGCTTTGAGAGCAGTGATGACTCAGCCTGCTTCTGAGTCTGCTGTTGTACAGGAAGCCCTGCTACCAGAGAATAAGCCAGAGGACTGCCAGCCAACACTGGAAATGACATSTGAGGAGTCTGAGTCCTCCTTGCTGACAGAAGGCAAAGACTTTGCAACTTCTTCCTACTCCAGCTCAGACAGAGAARTACAAAAACAAGAAGATTCTTCAGAAACACAGGTTCTGTTGTCTGGGGATGTGTCAATTAATACTTTAAATCAAGAAAATAAGGAGCTTCCTCCTGTTTTTCCAGTAAATAAATTACCATCTGAAGAAAATATTTCAGTCAGTGACAATAGTATTGTTTGCTTGAAAAGGTCAGAAGAAAATAAGCAGAAGGATGATCAGGTAGCTGTGGAAGTGCCCTGTAAAAAAGGGGCAAAGAAAGAGTTTGCTCTATTGTCAGAGTCCAGCAAGGAGTTTTTCATGGGTTCTTCCCAGCCCACAGACTCATTCCATGTTTTACATCCTGCTTCCCCAGGGCAGATGGGAACATCTACTTTTTGCTCTCTAGAGAAAATACAGACTGCACAGGAGGCAGCTGCTTCTGATAAGGRGAATAGTCAGTCACTGCTCCACAAGGAGGAGCAACGGGGGAAGGAGGCTGAAAAAGCAGTCAATGAACTCAATGCCTTCAGAAAGTTTTCTGTTTCCTCTGCACGGGAGAGACCAAGCACCAGAAGCCTACATTTCCCAGAAAGATCAGAGCTGGAAAGCCCATTAAATTCGGGATTCTTCCTGTCCAAAGCAAAGGTCTCCCTAAGAAATGAGAAGTGGCAAGAAGATTTTCAGAAGGGATCAGATCTGGATGAGGAAAAAAGTRGCAAGAAAAAGCAGACTTTGATGCCAGAGTCCTACACTGAGAACACAGGCCAGCCTTCAGAAATCTTGKCTGGTTGTGTTTCTCCAGCTGTTGATGCAGTACCAACGCCAAGCAATYCTTTGGTGGTATCTCAGAATCAACCAGTTTCTAAAGACAGAAGTCCTTTTCAAGTGAAACTTAGATCCACCTCACTGTCCTTGAAATATGGAGACAACTCTCCACCAGAATCAAAAGGGATTAAAAGATATAGTGCAGAATTTAATTTAGAAAATGAGGGATTTACTTCCTTTCTAAAAGGTGATAAGGCAGAGTTCAGAAAAACAGCCAATACAAATATTGGTGATTCTTTAAATGAAAAGATCAAACCCAAAGCAAAGTCCTCAGAACAGCTTAGTAGCAAACCTCCTTTGCCTAAAAAGCCAGTGTTGCAAAACATAACTATTCCAAACACTACTGCAAGCAAGGAGAAGCAGGACAAAGCTGTTCACTCTCCTGAATCCAGAAGTGAAGACAGAGACCTGGAGAAACAGTCCACTGTTTGTAAAGTGCCTGGTAAGTCACCCAAAACTTTATAAAAGTTACCTTCACTTGCAAAGAGTGACCTTACCCATGAGACAGTGTGAGGCAGCACTGTGGTGTCCATCTGGTGAGCATGAGCTGATGGCTCTGCCTTCACTGATGTTGCTCCCTTATTTTCCCTTTCTGAAAAGATTATCAGAAAGACAGCAGGGAAGAAATAGCAGTCAGAATAAGATATTTTAACCTCTGATTTTTGAACTTCGGGGCATTGTTTAAAGGATGTTCAAAGCGACACTCAAAAAATAAAGTACATTAGCAACTATTGGAAAACAGAAATATCAAGCCACTAAGTGTCCCCATTTAGAGCTGCTGCAAGGCAATTCAAAAGCCAAGAGAACATATTAAGTGTAGTGCCTTATGTGGGACAAGTGACTCAGAACCCTAGACCTTCATTTTCACCATTGTATTGAGGCAGAAATGCAGTGAGGCCTGTCACTGCCTGCCATGGTAAACACACCATTTATTTATTGCCTTCTGTGAGCTTTTCTTATTAATTTATCCATCTTTATCATTACTCATTCTTTATTTAAAATAAAAATTAACCCTGCAGCTTTTTGGAGTTTAAAGCCAGGAGAGATCATAGGATCATGTCTACTGCAGATTGCTAAATTTCACCTGGTTGTCTGTATTACATAATTGGGTTAGACCTTTGGAGACTAATATATTGTGGGCTACAGGCAGAAAACAGAAGAGACTGGAAGTGGCACCATTGTCTGAGGTCTTTGCATAACAGTAAACAAGTTAGGTGAAGCATGCTGAAGCRATTCTATCAGGAGACCTCTGCTCTTCGCTTCAGAGAACAGCCAAGAGGGGAAAAAAAAAAACCTTTAGGTCTTCTGATACGTGGAAGAAAAGCCTCCCCTGTCTTGGACCTGTCTGGGCAYGGGTTTGATGTTAAGAATGAGAGAAGATGCTGGCCAAGCAAATTATAAGGTTTCTCTGTGCCACTGCAGAGCTTTCCCCCATCTGATTCTGACRATGACCCCAATCTTCTCTGACTGGGGTCAGTCTCTGAGCTCTGGAGTGGGGAAACAYCAAGCCAGAAGAAGATCTCAGGGCACAGGAGGTCACCTGTCCTCCAGGGGCCCCAGAGGCAACTTGCTGGAAGTGCAGAGGGGAAAATGTCTTTAAAAGGACCTGGTTCATTATTTGTAATGATGCCCAAATCTCTGATGGATTGAGATTTTGGAGAGGGTCATACTGGGACAAGAAAGGAGGAGAGCTAGCATAGTAGGGTTGTTCTGGCAGGATACTGAGGAAAGCAGTGGGAGTGCCAGTGCTCCTGAACACAGCCCTTTATCACATCCCTCTTACCAAGTCCCAGAGTGCCTGCAGATGGAGTTGGGTGAAGGACAATGAGTGGTGGAGAAGGAAGAAGGGGAAGAAATGAAGCCAGGGAGCACATCTCTCCTCCAGGCTTTTCCTGTGGCWCCTCAGCCCGTGGGGTGAAGGAGACTCCTGCTCTGTGATGCAGGACTRCCCTCTGCAAAACAGGATCTGTGGGTGAGAGCTGTGCCTCARTCTCCCTGGTAGGGATGCATGCACCTAGAATTTGAAATACAATTAAGAAGCCCTGTTGTTCCCCTCCACTTGAGAGTATTACACCAAGKCTGTATGGCCTGAGGTTGTTTAAAATGATGGGTTCAGATTGGTCTGTGATTGGAAATTGTTTTCATCCTTATCTATTGCCCCATTTATTAGATCAGCTGAAGCTAAAAGTTTTGCTGTGACAACTTCCCATCTATTTCCAGCTTTGGCCCACCTCTTCTGAGTTACAGCAGCTTTAGCGGGAGAAATTGSACAGTGACCCCAAATGTGATGTTGCTCTGTGAGGTATAGGAGAGCCATGGGATGCCATGAGGACTTAGCAGGGCAATAGCCCTGCCCAAACATTATTTTAAGCTCTTTCAAAAGTTTCCTTCAGCTTGGTGAGTCAGTTGGGTTTGCAGCTGCAAACAGGAGAAATCTGACAAGCATGATCAACACAGCCCTTCATGGATCATGTGTCTTATCAGGCATCTCTGGCCTCCTGATCTGCCTGGACATCCAGTTTTTTTTTTTTTTTTTTTTTTTTTTTTTTTTTTCCTTACACCCACGCAACCTTCTCTTAGCCCTTGAGTTCATCAGCCCTTTCAAAGAGCTGTGGTCACCATCAGCAGACACTTTATCCTGTCAGGAAGTTTCTTCCCACTGCATGTTAGGAAAGTCCTGTGCACTGAACAAGAAGAAAAGCTGTGAAATGGCGATGTAAGGAGAGGCAGTTCCCTTCTCATGTACACTCATTTCAAAAAAGTCAAGTTTGCTGTGTCATAAAGTCAGCGGGAGTAACGTGGTTCATTCAGTTCAAATTTTGGCTTTTCAAAACTCTTGGTACCAAAGGAACAGGAGGGCTGGTGGGATGCCAGCTTACCACCCCAGGTGAAAGCAGCACTCCTGCTCCCCAGAGCTTTCTGGGGAACTTGTGAGGGATTGCTTTGCCTCTGTTGGGCTGTGAGGAGGCACTTTAAGGTCTGTGTGAAATTAGTCACCCCAGGAGGAGTAATTTTTAAGTTTCTGGAGCTAAAAGCACAAGTCCTTGCAAGATTTAAAAGGTTGAGCTGTGTTGTTTGGAGTTGATACACTTTGCTATAAATCCTGTAAAGGGCAGGAACAATTACCATATGCTAACAGGTTATTACAAGAGCAAAACCATAAGCAATTCTTCTGTGAATCTGCATCTTAGGATATACAGAAATCAGTGACTGAGGAGCTGTGTTGGGGAGACATCCTCTAAAAAGAGAAAAAGAGTTCAGGGAAGAATGATGGATTTATTGGTGAATGAAATTGGTGTGTATTGTCTGGCAAATACAGACTCTGAAATGACAAGAAAAATGTTTCTCTCTACATCAAAAAGTCATTGCTTTAATGCTGTCCTGGTCAGAGCTAAAAAACAAGCTGTCTTCTTTTGTTCTTTTTTTTTTTTTTTCCAAATGAAGTTGCTTTTTCAGTTGTGTCAGGCTATTTTGAAACATAGCTGCTTTTCAGCGGTGAAATAGACTTTGATGCAAACAGCAGTTTCTTGTGTAAAAAAGACTCTTCTGGTATCAGTGATATAGATCCAATCAAAAGTCAAATACCTCACAGAGCAGCTTAGGGAAAAAAGAAATGTAGGAAATACTTAACTGGATCTTTTAGAACAGCTTTGTCTAAAATTAAGGAATTGGGTATGCATACTGACATGAATGCATGTAGTGCTTTAATAAACAAAGGAAAGTATGTAGGCCAGAAYATTCTAAATGCTATATGCATTTGTAAAGACCTTCTTAAAATAACTGGAGTTTTATAAATGAGCAAAGATACAACAGTGTGGAATTAAATATGCATACGTAAGCAGTGTTATAAAAAATGACACTTACATACAGAGGGTGTTACCTCCCTGTGTAAGTTGTTTGGATTAGTTTTGGGTATGTTTGCTTTTAAAACACTCAGGGAATCCACAAGCTAGTTGCTGTTAGTGCTTGCTGTTAGTGGTTTGACTTTCAAAGGACTCTAATATTCTGGCTCTGACCTTTTGCCTGCACAGATGTACGGCAACAATAACCACTCTTTGCMGTCCTTGCAGGCAGAAGATGTTCTTTTCCAGGTACGAGACTTACATATCATAAATAACCTCTGCTACAATTTGTGTGCACAGAAGCTTTTAGATTTAAAGAAAACAGATCTCAGACTTAAAGAAATCTGAGGCCATCTCTAAAAAAGATGAAGTTAATCCCTAAATCTCAGGGTAAGGGCTCAATATGTCTTTGCTGTGTTTATCCATATAAGCAGCACACACAGAGAGATAGATTTGAATACATGAAGTGTATCTGYCTGTCAATAGATAGAAATAGGTGTGTTTTTCTCTTTCACTTTCTGTGTGTGTRTGTATAAACGCATGCACAATAACAAGTCAGTCATAGCTCCCTTTGTACATAAAGATTAATGCTTTATCTTCATCTTATTGTTCACACAGTCTAACACACATTACAGGATAATATCCAAATATCAATGAGAAGTGTACACATTTATTTCCAGAATATTTAGGCAGAAGAAATTTCATTTTTAAGATCAGAGCTGTAATCTGAAGGAAAAAAAAAAAAAGAAAGCTGTTTTAGTAAGATACTAAGGGAAACAAATGGCTGCATTAAATGGGGTTGCAGAAGGGGAATGTCCCCCCTCTACAGGACCACTGAGTCAGCCAGTCCTGCTGCTGTCAGACCCAGTGGAGGAGAGCTCAGGGGATTCTGACCTGCAGGAGGGAATTGAGAAGGTGGCTGTGGTTCACTTGGCTTCAGAGCCTGCCCTCTGGTTGGTCTGGAAGCAGTGTAAGTGGTGAAAAATGCAGACAGAACAGATGACCTTGTGACTGTCCCGTGTGTGTTTGGTGGCTTTGGGGAAGACATGAAGGGAAGGCTTCAGCAGCCTCTGGGTGTGGTTTCARGTGGCAGCAAAAGACCTCAGCAGCCTGCATTAATTGCTGGTTTTAATACATGGTGACATTATGCACAGACTGGTTTGACRAGTTCTGACCTGCAATCTTTCCATTGTTGGTAGCTTATCCCAATGGGAAGAAGGGTCTCTTCTCTTTCAAAAAAGCCCAAGGCCAAGCCAGCTCTAAGGAAACCAGTGAAAGATGCAATCACGAGGTTCACTGTGAATGAATGAGAGACAAATTGCTGCCAGCAATATCCTTTATTAGCTTATGAAGTTATTAAGTAATGAGTTGAATAGTACATTGTTTAAAAAATACATGTTGTAATATGAAATGAAGAATATGATTTAGATTTCAGTTTTATTSAGAAAATCTCCCAAGAGTAACATGGAAGGAAGAGGCTCAGCCCTGCTTTGACAAAGGAGAAATGAAACACAGGGCATTTGTGGTGGCTGCGGTCTGTCAAACCTGGCTCAGCTTCGGACACAGGATGCCACTGCTTGCATTTTGTATGGTTATCTCCCTAGGAGGGGCATTTACCAGTTGGAAGTTTCTGTGCCAGTTGCTGTGCATGTGACATGCAGCAGAAGCAGGATTTAAAATCATCCTTTTGAGTACTTTTGGTTCCACTCCAGCTACACAGTTCCTTAAATGCTGTGCCTTGCCACGTGGTGAACCATAAAACCACGTGGACTATCCCATGACTAGAAAAGACAGAGTTTGTTCAAGGAAATCAGTCACAAACTAAGGAAGATGTGTGACCAGCACTTCCCTTGAGAACAGTCACTTCCTGAGAAAGCTTTTTGCCTCTTTATGTCCCTTAGGGTACCAAGAGCTTCGTAGGACAGTCTCAGGCCACCTTAAACTGCCAGCTCACTTCACCATATGATCTCCTGGATTACTTCACCACCTTTCATCCTTCTGGCTGGAACAATGGTGCATGTATAATGCCAAGAAACCTTATCTAATTGGAGGTGGGAGGATGTAAAGGACCTCTGGGCAATGGGAGAGATAATAAATAGTGAATATGCCTCTTCCACCCCTTACARTAATTCTGGCTGACAGAAGAGGTAGCAAGTCCTGTGTGGGTTGCATCTGATGTTTTTTTTCTGAAGATAAGGCATTTCCCCTGCCTCAACTGCCTGTCTGGCTTTCTGCAGCAAAGACTCTCAAAGGAACAAGGGCAGAAYGTAATTGCTTAAAGATGCAAGAAAGCCTCTCAGAACCAGATCAGCTCTTGATCCTCTGTAGGTGATACTACTCTGCTGTCCCAAGTTGCCCTGCACAGATATATATAAAATCTTCAAGATTATCRTAAAGAGCTTTTGTTCCTTACTATCAAAGGGACATTTGGATACCATCTCTTATGGAATGGTACTTGGCTCTAATTTAGCTGCCTTATAATTGGCATGACTAGGATGTCTGGTATCTCATCAGGGAGAACTGTCTGTAGAGTAAGGGTGCTTGATACCTTCATTAAAGTGTCTGCTTTATGAAAAATATTGTAATAATATCAGCCTCCAGACATATCACTGCAGGACTGGGAACCCTCTTGTACCAGACAATGCACAGTGAAATAACAGCAAGATGAATCCTAAATTCATGAGGATGATAGAGAAATGCAAGCACAGGTAGCAATAAGACCATAACATGTAGTGCAGTAAACAGAGCCTGGGCATTGYAGTCATTTTGTCAGTGTGGATTTAAAGCTCCTGTGGTGTGACAGGGAAAATGGGAGAAAACACAAAGGGGGATTTGGAATCACAGCAACTAAGGTGTGCATCTCTAGCAGCATCAAGGCAGAAGCCAGGTTCTCAGTATCATCAAAAAGTGTGGGTGGATTGAAAAGGACCTTTAGAATAAAGGCTTTAGAGTTTTTGAGCAGCAAGACATTACAGATGGTGAAAGAAGGTAAGGATGTGGTGGAAGAGGGTKCCAGTGGTGGTGTGTCTGCAGTTGTACAGCCAGAGAGCTGTTCCTCAGCTCTGAGGAACACTGGACATCACCTTTAGTGGTGGCAGCTGATCTGTACCRCAGGAATGCTTTGGGAACAGATGAAGGGTAGCACCTGGTTTTACTGGGAATGCACTAATAGGTCCTTCCCAAACAGTCCACCACAGTGGTGTGGATGGGTGCAGATGGGTTTAGGAGCATGGCTTACAAGCAAAGGAGAGAGTGTGATGGCAGATGCATTAGCAGACTTCACATAATTTCAACATTGTGGGTTTACTTATGAAGATCCTAATGAAATTTGTCCTAAGATACTTAGAGAAGATGGGCTAGTAATCCTTGACTTGCTGGCTTATCTTGGAGAGCTGTGGAAGTTAAGGGGCACTGACTGATGTGTACAGTAAACCGCTCCCGGTGAGGTGATGCAGTCCTTCCATGTCAGCTGATGCTAACTCCATGTCATCTCAAATGCCAGTTCTGAGCATCATATTTGAAGAAGATTTGAACCAAACTAGGACAATTCCTACAAGAGTGATAGAGAGAATACAATTAATCAGAAAAGTATAAAAAAAATAGGGAAACATGGTCTTCAAATGCATAACAGGCTGTTGCAAGGAGACTATGAGTAATCTGCTCGTGTCCATAGTGTGTAGGAGAAGTAGTTAAGGATTTAAATTAGAGCAAGGAAGATTTAACTTACCCAACAGGCTAAAAAAAACATAGAAAAAAAAGAGCTGTGCCATGGATATGTTGCCTAGGGAGACTCTCAGGCCTCTCCTGTCTTTGGAGAGTTAGATAGATACTTTGTGAGGAAACAGTTTCCTTTGTGAGGAAACAGTTTCTATGAAATTGATCTTTCAGCTGATCTTGCCTTGCAGTTGAAGGATAGACTACATGACATACTGAGATCTCTCTCAGCCTTATTCTTTATCATCCTGTAAAATGAGATAAAAATGAAGCAAGGAGAGCCAGTGGAAAGCAAAAAAAGACAGTGATGGGAAAAAGATGGGAGGAACAACTGTTGTCATATGAAGATGGGGGTTAGGTGGGATGCAGAGAATTGGAGTAAGATGCTGTGCAGAAGGGAGGGAAGCTCCTTAAGTGTTCAGGAGCCCTGTTTTAGCTGTGCATTTGCACAGCTGGACTTCTGGCTTGTTTCTTCTAGAGGTTTTCCTGCAAGATTGCATGAGGTGAATGTGAAGGAAAATGCAGGCATCAGCTGACAAAACATCTTGCTTTGGCATTACTGCAGGGGGTTTTTCTCTTTTTCATTTTTTAGCTGACATTGGCTTTACAATATTTTCTAGTTCAAATAACTACTGTCTCTCTGGTGAGGTATAAAATGACTTGAGAAGATCCCTGAGCAAAGTAAGTTTGTTGGCTTTCATAATACGCCTGTGTTGGCAGACTCCAGCTCTTGAGAGAGCATCATCCCTTTCATCTCCTATGTCTTCATGAGGCACCTGAAATGGGGCCTCAGAGACATTTGCCTGCTTTCCTGATCAGGGCCACATTCTGCTGAACTAGACCACAGCTCTCCAGAAATGTGTCTGAGAGCTCCACAGGGTCCTGTGCCTGGCTCTACATCAGCAGAGCAGCTGAGCCCCGAAAGAACTCTAGGGCAGTAACCCTTTCTGGCTGAGTCTTCCTCCTCCCAGGTCCCTGACCAGGATGCTGACTAGATAGCAAACTTCTCCTAAGAGCAGGACCACACTTGATTTGAGCATGAGAAGCTTAACTTCTGCTCTGAAAGAGCCTTCTGTAAATTTTGATATATCAGTGGCCAGAAATGGTTGGGAAAGGTAAAATCAAACTTCCTGTGTCTGAGATTGTTAGTCCTGTTCTTATTCCTCTTAAACTACACAGAAATATTGGATTAGYTTGAAAACTCAGTTTTGCGTTCAGTGTGAGTCAAAAATTGAGAACTGGGGGAAGATGGAGCCAACAGAGCTGCTGATGCACTTCTCTTGACCGAGTTCTGTTCAGTGACTAGATAGGATTTCCCATCACAGAATATTTGAATACAGGGTATTTCTCTTGCCCATAACCCTTGATACTGCATGTTGTTAGGTAGCAGTTGTGAGGTCAGCAGGGTTGCACTTTTGACTTTCTTCTCCAGAAATTGTTTTTTGTGWCACTGAAGTCTCAGTTCTGGTTAAGCACGATGGAAGTTCTTGGCCCCAGTGAAGAGCATGCTCAGTGTCAGCAGGCCTAAGTCAATGTAAATGTCACATCAGAAGACCAGGAAGTCATTCTGTGGTTTTAGCAGGATTCTGTGTGCTCAGACACCACAGACTGCACAGGCACCCATGGCACTTGCACAGTGCTGGGAGCAGGGGTAGGGGGTGGCTGGAAGGCAGGAACCAGACTAAGGCACGGGCTGCTGCTCCATGGGCATAAGGAGAGCAGGAGCCAAGGGCAGCCACACTGGGGAACAGGCTGCCTTTGCAACACCACAGTCCCTCTGTGTCCACCTTTGATTTGGCTGCTGCTTGTCTCTAAGATACCAAGGAAGAGGGAGCAGAAGGGGCAGACCTTGGGAAATTGGTAGATTAATGAGGTTTGATTCATGTTTCTRCATCTGCCTCATGTGAGGGCAGTGACACTGTGACTCCAGCTGAACCAAGATGCAAAGCATTTCCCCACCAGTAGAATGATAACTTAAACCTGTGAGCACAGGAAAATTGCTTTCTGGAGACCAGACTAAACAGAATTCCTATTTATCCAGGCTGGTTTCATATCCTGGGACCAATCAGCATATTGAGGAAGTATGAGCTGAAGCTGATTACAACTCTTTTTCCTATAACCATGTACATAAATAATCTGTCAACAGAGAAAAGTGTGCCTTCTCCCGTGGCTGCTGGAGACTCTGGAAGAGATCCCGACACTCCTACAGAACCAGCCTGGATTTCCATTGCAAGGCAAAAGCAGAGGGGCATGCAGCAGGAGAAGGAACTCGACAGAGAAAAGCTTGTGGCTCCAGATAATAAGTCAAACACAGAGAAACAGAATAAAGGAAAGGAACAAACAGAGGTACTTGCAGTACAAATCTCTGATGCTTTCGTATCACCTCCTGTAATATTCTTTGGATCTACTGCTGTGTTACCAGTCATGCCATAATGACTACAGATACTTAATSAGTGTAACTATAAGTAACAAGGACACTGCTCTCATATATTTAGATTCAGAGTTCTCTGTTCAAATATGTGATTTCGTATTTCAAAAAAATCCTGGAACTATGTGAGATGTGTAAAACTTCTTGGCATGCCTACCAGATCTAACATGTGGATTGCATGCTAAAATATCCAAAATGAGGTGCTAAACTGTAGTCTCTGCTCTTTCTCAATGCAGAGGAAGTATGTTCTCTTTAACTACCCTTCTAAGCACAGCCTTTCATTGAACCTCTTACACCTCCTGACTGATTTAACACTGAATGAACAGCTTGGTCCCAGAAGCTTCTAGGTAACAATTTTTAGAGCCTTGAGAAGTGAAATAGAATAAAAATAACTTCTGCATTTGCAGAGAGTGCCAAGATATAAATTCTAGTTCCCTGTATATGGATAATTCAGAAGACCATGTGGTGCCGTGGAATATGGGCTGACACTGCCTCTTCAGAGATCCCATGCAAAACCTGTAGCAAATGATCTTCCCAGATGACAAAGCTGTGACAGCAGAAGTGCTTGGCATGAATCCAGAACACTGTCCTGCTGCCTGCTTTGCATCCTGCACAAATAAGAACCATGCTCTGATGCAGGTGCATGTGTGTCCTACACCAGTATACCATTCCCAGGGCAAATGGCCTATTTTCTTGCTTCAGGTGGTATTGCTAGAACTCCTGACAAGTGTATTATATCCTGGAATAACGGAAGATTTCTAAATGACGAGAAAATAGCAGTGGTTAAATTAACAAGAAATAACACCTAATGAGATATGTAGGCAAACTTCTGAACTGCAGTAATGCCCAACATAATCCTAAAATACAGTTTCTATGTCAGAACAGGAAACTCCAGATTTTAGCTGGCAATAATCCCTGAAAATCCTGCCATGCGTTTTATTTCCCTATAGCAGCTAACAGAGAAACATGCCAAGATGCTTCTGACTGCAGCATGTGAGGCTTGGTGCCACTGTACTACTCCCACTTTCTCTTTCTCCCACATGGTGCCAGGCACTATCACTTCAGGGTAGTTTTTGATACTGGCAAGAAAATCTATTGGAGGATGTGTTTGATTTCTCTTTATAAAAAAAAAAAATCCATTTACCATCAACTGTCCAAAAATACAGTGCCCTAGCCCACAAAATTTGGGAGACGGATGAGAGAATGAGGCTGTTTCCAAATCCTATGTGTGCTAGTAGAGATGAGCAAAGGACTTCAAATACATTTTGCCGTGGAGACTATAATTATCTTCTCGTACCATTATGAATAARAGATAGAGAGGGATAGTTTTAATTTGTAAAATTGAGTAGTATCATGGATGTTAACATGAAAACACCTGAACTTTCTGAACAGGTATCAGCTCAAGGGAGAGGATTGGGATCAATGTCTGCTGAACTGTGGCAGGCACCCCATCCACTACCTTTGCTCAGGTTCTTCCAAACTGAACTCAATCTCCCTGCATTACTTGGATTTTCTCCCTCTCTGTGTCTAGGGGTCAGTGAAGCAACAATGGAGCAAACCTTCACACTTGGCACCTAAAACCGCCTCTGAAGAGCAGAAGAAAGACACGAAGTCTGAAGTGAAGCCCCTGCTGAGAACYAATTCACTGTCACAATATGTCCCCGGTAAGAAAAAAAATCCTTAAAATGTAGGCTGTTACCTCATAACCTTGTCAGAAGAAATCCTGATTGAGTGTGCTGCAAAAGGAGTAGGGACTAGATCTTAATCTGTTCCTTAGCCCCACATCAGCCAGGGCAAACAGTTTTCTCAGCACTCACATGTGGGGTTTTATTTGGTGCCATGTTCTTTTGATCAGTTTAATTACAAACAAAAGATTAACAAGGGGTAGCCAAAAACTAATGTTGAAAGAACACTAGTTGAAAGAAATGTGAATCAAGAATTCCTGGCTCTTTCACAGGATGGAGGCCCAAAAGCACTATTCCAGTGTAAAATGTAAGCAAAAATATTTCCAATAGCATTTAATTTAAATGTGGCTTCCTCAGCAAGCTGGAATGATGTGATCACAAACTGTCTGACCATCAGTCCTCCCACAGTGAGTTTGCTGTAAATCTCTTTGGTAAATTAAAATTTGAAAGAAGGGCAGAAGTTTTTAAGTAAAAAAAAATCCTGTGAGTTGGGGGCTGAGTAAAGGAGGAATTCACAAGTGAATACTTTGGCTAATGAAAAGACTCTCTCTTCTTTGGCCTGGGTGTTAACTTAGGGCACAGTAAGGAATCCAGGCCATCATGTTGAGTTTTGGTAAATTTAGGGATCAAAAGATATTAGTGATGAGAAAAACATTGTATTATTTAGAGCAGAGTGGTAATTTCCTCACTGACTTACTGCAGAAGAAGGTTCCATGTGAAATGTGAAGATTTCCTACCACAGAGCCAGGCATGGGAAGATTTTAATAAAAGAGGGTGTTTAGTTGCACAGCAAGTAAGTGTTAAATGTCTATGTGTTTTATTCACAGTAGCTCCATCACCTGCACTGGTGGATAAGGAGGAAATAAGCCACTTGAAAAAAGCCAGCAATGTTGCTCCAGACCAGCCATCATGGATGGAGCTGGCCAAAAAGAAATCTCAAGCTTGGAGTGATATGCCACAGATTATAAAATAGAATGATGCAAACAAGTAGCATCTTTCATTATTAAGTCAACTACTTAACTGAACTCCTGCAGACCAGCTAATCACAGTGAAGAATCTCTTGATACAGAAGGGTTTTATTGTACAGCTGTGGAGAAAGAAAGTGTGCAATAGGTGCAGTCAAAAAGTTTACCTTCAATTTTGTAGCAATCAGAATTGYAATGGCAATGGATTACTTAAATTATGCTAAGGGTATACTTACACTTTGGAAAATAAAACTTTTGCCTTACATATTTCGTGCATTTTCTGCTTTTAATGATGTTTGCATCCAAACAGGATCTTTGCTAAACTTTACTGARCTTCCGTTGTTGCTGGAAAATTCTATTTGTTATGGTTTTCTCTGTTTACATTTATAAATTGTGCACTTACATCCTGATTCTGTTGATGTGTTTCACTGGAACCATGTGACACACTTTCTACCAAACTGTTAGGTCCACAGAGATATTTGTGAATAGCTGCTAGTGGGTAATCCATTAAAATGTTTGCCTAGCTGAGCCACTGGTACAGTTTCTGGGTTAGATTGCATTTCAGGAGGCACAAATATTCACATTTATGTGTGACCATGAAAAAAAATTCTTCAGTTCTTTCTGGAAGCAGCCTTGGTTGCACAATGCTTGCAAGCAGGCAAAGGAAGRAAGGAGCAATATGGAAACTGAACTGCAGTTGGAAACTCATCAATGCATTCACAGTTGCTTTCCTGCCTGAATTCATCTGGCTGCAGCTGGCTTTCCTTTCTGTGAATCCTCATGCCCAGTCACGAGGGTGGCATTAGTAACAATGAAGTATGAATTATTATGAATTTAATTAAAAACTAAGAACTGTAAATCCTGGAGCTAAAGTCCAAATTGAAATGCTGGGGAAAACTGCAAATTTCATCACAGCATCAGCTTCACATATCACCCCCCACATAATCTTAATTCTTCTCATTAAAAACCAGTAACATACAGACAGCACGTCTGWACTTGACTGCCTTTACATAACGTCCTCATGCTCATTGGCCTGAGTCTCCCCCACCAGTTTGTGACTCCCACTCATGAAGTCTCCTAGGCTCTTCACCTTCGCTTGTTTAACAAGATTGACAAGATAAATTATTTGCTGCTGATTGACTGAAACGACTCTGAACATATTTTAAGACCTTCCTACGAGTTACAGAAGCAAAGGACCTGTCATGTCCCACTGCCAAGACAAGCATTTTGTWTTGTGTGTGCACAGGTGAAGCACTACTCTAGCACTGCAATCCCTAGRTTTATTTATGTTTATATTTGTGATTTTGTTTTTCTTGTCACATTACATTCCCTTTGGAAAAATGTAGAGASACTTCAGAAAACATAGGATTTTCTAGCACCTGTGTTTGCAATTTTGAAACTTTGTCTTCTCTACAAAGGTGGGAAGGAAAACCCAAGCCCTCTTGGTAATGATAACTGCATTCAGTAATGAAAAAAGAAACAGAGTTGAGGACGTGAATATGCAACACACTGCTAAAGGTTTTCAGTTGGGTTGTCTTTCATTGTTAAAAACAGGAGGAGGGAAAACTAATTTTATGTTTGTCAAAGCCTAAGGACAGAGCCAGCCAGCCTGCACTGCTGTGGGGATCAGCCTGCACGGCTGCTGGGGCACAGACTTGCTGCAGCCCATCACAGAGCTCCAGTAGTCCCAACCCAAACAGGGTTCTGCCAGCTGTCCCAGGGTTTTCTCCATCCTGCAGACAGGCAGTGTGAGATACCCGCTGAAATCACAGGTGGCAAGACAGATCTCTGTGCAACAGATCCACACCAGAAATAGAAACTTAATTACAGGGCACACAACCTTGGGCTCAATTGCCCGAAGGTTGGTTGTGCAAAAATCTTTCACACTTCTCCCCCAACAGCAAGCATGCACAATCCTTAATCTCAAGTGATATTTTTTCTTTTTCTGGTGTTCATATTCTAGGACCTACAGTAGAAATAGGCGCATTTTTCAGATACAATAAAAACCATCTTAACTCACTCTCTTTTCTAAACACCCWTTCTGAAATAAATAGCTAATTAGCATAAAGTGTAATTTTAAGACATGCTATTACCTTTTGTAGCAATCTTGAAAAAGCCCCAGTTCCTCTATTAAAGGAATATAACATGCAAAAAAAGGACCAAATTTGTACCCTCTAATTATTGCTACCCCATGAAAAGGTTTTCAGGAAATGTAGTTAAAGGTACATTCTGCCTCCTTACAATTCCCTCCCTGTTTAAAACAATCAAAATTGTGTTGAATCATGACTGAATTCCTGGAGCATGATCTGTGCTGCTCTGTGGGGAAGAGTACAAAATCTATTGGACTATCTCCTGTTTTCATAGACAGATGCTCAGGAATCATGGAGATGAAAGGCAGAGGAACATCTTTGCCTTTTACAGAGATGAAAGGCAAGACCTGTAAAGGGGAACAAGCCCTGTGTCTAACTCCCTTGCAGACATGTCAGGGAGAGAAGGTGAGCTCTTCATGGGGCGCAGACCTACTCCTGCTGTGGCATTTGTGGTCTAGATTTGAGAGCACACCAAGGTGAGAAGCATTGGCTGCACATCAGCCTGTGTTTGCCAGTGACTGTGACATGATCCAGGTATTGCCACCTTACAGTTTCTGCTGGTTCCATGTGCTTTCAGGTTTCCAGGGCCAAGTGGGTGACAATGACTGCTGTGCATGGTGACAGCCAGTGTTGTGGATTCCT
The DNA here is from genome assembly GCF_030028575.1 of Malurus melanocephalus. NCBI lineage: Eukaryota > Metazoa > Chordata > Aves > Passeriformes > Maluridae > Malurus > Malurus melanocephalus. Next base: position 250,535 of record NW_026623744.1, on the reverse strand, counting down.
ACGAGCCCATAAGCAACTTTCATCTGACCTTTGGATAGACTGCAACCCCACAGGCTGCTCAGACCTACCTGAAACAAATTCAGGATCTTGATCAATTCTGCCATAATTACAGACCAATTTAAGTGTCTCAAAATATTCTTCAGAGTAACACTAATATTATGTGCTTCTTTTCATATAATGTATAATTACACTGGAACTGATTGCCACAGGATGTTGTAGACACCAAAGATTTAGTTGGCTCCAAAAATCAAATCAGTGGAAGAAAAATCCATTAAGTGCAGCTCAACACAAAAGCTAGGGCCTTGGTTTGGGAGATTGTGAAAGTCTTTGGGAGGCGGTATCAGTGATCTTCTTCATATTGTYTTACCACTGCAATAGCCTTGGCCTTTGTGCAAGAGAAGGCATTTGTCTACTCAGACCTCTATTTTCTAGGCAGAAAATAGTTTTGGAACTCGTGTAYTTTTCTTTGGTGAAATGGCTCATTTGTGGCGATAGAAAGATGCAAATACAAATAGAGTTCTTCCCTCTGTATGAACTGTGAGTTAYGTTTCACACTCGATGCCACCAGAAAAGCCTTTCAGATCTGATCACCTTTCCTGAGGACATCATTATACTTTTCCAGCTGAGAAGCAATATGACTAACTCAGGCTGATCCATTTTGCTCAGGCAGCTGCAATATATACTGCTGGAATGGAACATCTAACAGGGAAATAAAATGTAAAAATTCACCTTTTGTTCATGACTCATGCACATAAACTAATGGAGTTGGAATTACAGTCAAACAACAACAAAATGGACTTGAAAAATAGAAGTTTTCTCTCCCAAAAGTGCTGCATGAGACATCTTTGGCTTTCTCTTTAATGGGAGAGGTGCCCTCCCAACAGTAAATGACCTTACATAATGCAAATGAAATAGTCTTATCAGGCATCTTTCAGTGCAAAACCCCTAAATTTGATGATTTATGCAGTTTACTAGTTGGATTACCCTAATCAGCTACCTCCCAATGTTTAGTAATTTTATGTAAAAAAATTGCAACTAAATGTTTTCAAATGGACAGTGAAGTGCAATTTTTTAAGGCCAAAATACCGCCTTAGTCTTTACTTTGATATGCTGTTCGGCACTGTGCTGCCTTTGACAGTAAATACTGTTGCATTTTTTTTCAAAATGAAGAGGAACATAAACTCCTGTTGCCAGTGAAAATATCCAGCAGCAGTGTAGCAAGCAGCTTGCTGCAATTTTGCAATGTTATTAATTCCCTCTTAGTCTCAAGGAGCACAATAAACTTGCCAAAATGTTTGCTTTGTATACATGATGAGCCCTCTGCTGTGGGTAACAAAGGTTTAATTACAGGATTTTGTGTTTGTGGCTAGAAGATAACTTTTGCACTGTTACAGAGTCAAAAAGAAAAAAAAAAGGCAATGTGAACAATGAGCAGTGCTGMGTGTCTGTAAAAACCCCAGGGGGGATTGTAACCTTGTGTGATCCTGCACAATGGGGGCTGCATGGGATTAACTCTTGTAGGAGAAGACACTTCAGCTCCAGTGGGACGCTGAGCTCAGGCTCACTCCCAGTGTTTGCCAAGATGCTCAACAAGTGACAGAAACCATGGAGTTTKTATAGTATGGGATCTTTTATTGTCTGATTTCACAAAATAAAAGCCACGTATAGATTTTTTATGGATTATTAGTCCCAGATAATTCTCTGCATCATGTTTCACTTTGAAGCTGGGGACTGATGGGACACATATTCACAGATCATTCTGATCTTCTTCCTTTGCARTATCATGCAGCACCTTTGCTGCAGATTCTAACTCTCTGTGTACACTGGCTGTATTCCCAGAAGAAAACCACTCTAGCTCACTTAAGGCAGCTTAAATGGAGATCATTCTGGGAAATGCTGAACTATATCCCTCTCCGGGATCCCAAATCTCTCTCTTAAGAATTGTTCAGAATGCAGCTAAGAGYGTATAAGATATTGCTGAAGCAAAGTGATTGAGGTCAATTTTCCTTCCTTCCATCTCACACACCATCACACCAAGTATTTTCATTGTTGATTTCTTTTTGCTTTGCCTATTTACCTATGCAAATAAGTATGAAATAATGTATTTTGCAGGTTCATAATTCTATCGAAGTCTATTCAAGGTTGCTGAGCCCAGTACTGTGGTATTTTAACTCATTGTAACATGTAGTCCCCATTTTTTTTCCCAAATATGGTTTGATTTCTCAAGTTTAGAATTGACATGTAAATTATTACCCTGCCTTTGAGAGTCAGCTCTTCCTGAGAACCCTCTAATTAAAAAAAGGAAAAAGAAAGAATTCTCTGTTCACCGTCTACTGAAAAATGACACTTTGCACCAGTGGGTCCTGCAACAATTTCCAGCACATGGCTTTTACATTGTCACTTGTCACCCATGCTGGTAGCTCTGGAACAACAAGGCAAATGGGCCATCCATGCTGCTCTTGGGACAAACAGGTGGAAAACCATGGCCCCGTCAAAGATGGTGAGGAGGTAGAGAAATCTGGCAAGACCCTCCAATTGCCCGCCACGGTCTGTGCTGCCCTCCCCAACCAGCAGCTGGTAACAGACTACGTTGAGATGAGGCCAACAGTGTTTACRCATCTCTGGGCTCCAGTTCCAGTCATGGGACTGTTTGTGCAGGTGGCAGTCCAAGGTGTTGTGAAGATTCCAGCACACTGCCCCAAATTTAACAAGACACGAGGTCTTTGCCTACACTGAAGGACCAAGAAGAACTGTCTGGAAAAAGCAGAGGAAAACAACCAGAGTTATGACAAGAGAAGATTTCAGTTAATAACCCTTCAGGAAAATAAAAGCCATTTTCTCAGCAGAAATAACAGAGACTCCTATTTAATAAGCTGTTGGCTCATCCTCTGTGCACTCAGCACCGGAGATAATTTTGATGGGCAGGCTGCCTGCAGACAAGGCAGCAGAATAAGGTCCTGAGCCTGTCCAGGCAAAACAGACATCATCTTCCCCATCTAGCCACTCCTTTAAACAAGACTTGCCTTCTTTTAACTCCTCTGCCTCTTCCTGCAGCACTTACTTCAAGCAGAAGGGATTGCTTTTTACTCAATGAAGCCTKTAGATTTGTCATGCCTTTCTGTTGAACCACAACAATGAGACTCCCAAGTGAGACAGGTCACAGCACCGGTCACTCCCTGACCCCCAAACTTGTGGCACTGCAAAGCTCCTTCAGTAAATCCAGCTCCAGCACTCACAAGACCGCTCCAACACCCGATGTGCTGCCTGTACTTTTGTGCAGCAAGGCTATGTGGTGGGCACAGCCTGGCTACAGCGGCGCTGCAATCTCAGAAGGAAGAAAAGCAACAAAGAAAAGTAGTTTGAGCTACAGATAACAGAGGGACTATTTCTACCTCAGCTGGGAATTCCCACTGCCCAGTTTCTTTGCTGCTTCCTCCTCGGTGATTTTCACTTTGTTTTCTGTGTGTGCTGCAGCAGCCCACAGTGAGTTGTTTGCCTGCTGCCCAAGGGTGCCTGTGTTTCTGCAATCCAGCTCCTGGGTCTGGTCCACCAGCGGTGTGCAGGGCACGGGGTAGCTGTTTGCAAGGTACTTTTGATGGTGCTGTCAGCTGCTCACCAGAGAGCTTTTGAATTGTCTTTTCACACTCCAACTTCCCCATTAGTGTGGTGATATGTTTTATCTTACCTTGTGGTTGTGGGCAAGAGAGCGGGGAGGCAGATTTTATCATGACTTGCTTCCCTAAAGCGGATGGGAAGTGAGGGCTTTGCTTTGGCTTAGGAAAAATGCAGCATTTGCTCTCAGACCCTGTTAATGGGGGCCCTGGTTTTCATGCAGGGAAAGCAGAGGGTGGTAATTCCAGCAGGTAGACTTGTGCTGCTTTGCCTGATTGCTTTATCCTTCTGCACAAACACCACCCCAAATTCACCTACCAAAGCAAGCCATCCCCTCACCAGGTCCTGGGTGACGCGACCCCTGGCATTGTGCCACAAAACAGTAATGCTCAGACTGAGTCCTGGCAGTTATGACAAGGGTATTGGAGAAGACGTGGTTTCCTTGGCTGCTTTTATGTAATTGAGGGACAAAAAGGGAGCCTCTTAAACTACATGCATCTCAGAAATTGGCTTGAGTAATTGCAGTTCTTGTCAGCAAGTAACAGATAAGTTTCAGAAAGGGCAGAAGGACACAAGTTTAATTTCTTGCATAACATTATTGAGATACAACCGATGTAYAAAGTCAAGTTTAAAAGAGAATAAAAACCTCAATCTTGCCTAAATAACATAATCCTTTAATTTTATGCTTCCCTTATATGCAAGCTCATAATTTTAAATTATTAAAATATTTCATTTTAGAGGTGAATGCTTGTTCCCAGAACTTAAGATATACTTCCTCCTAATTTATCAGGCATTTGTTCCTTAAATTGAGAAACAGTTTCTAGTCCTGAATTCTGCCTTCCTTTCAAAYAGCATAGTATAATTTGGAGCTTTTATACTTGGGCAAAAGAAACTATTTTGAGAAAAATGGAAGTCCACTAGGTGACAGCCAGTGTCTGTCTCTGCAGCATGTGAATTTTACTTGCTTGAAAAATCTCTGGKTCTTGCCTGGCGCTGGGAGATCCCATCACATTCGTCAACTTCAGCCCCTACTCTGACCACTCATTTTAGGGGAATTTTTGTATTGACACACCAAAATGACTGAGGTCAAAGCTGGTTCCTCTTCCCTCTCAGCAAGCAATGGGGCAGAAATGCCGCAGAAGGAACCCCCTTTTCCGTGGTGTCAAGACAGATGTTTTTATTCTGTGCCTCTAGCTACTTTTCTAGATCCTGCTTTACTTTTTTCCAGCCTGTTAGGCAACTGCCTAGAGGAGCCCTGTGAAGAACCACCCCTTCTCCCAGGTCCCACACAAGGGGTACAAATATGGGCCTGTTACCTGGTGCATGGGCCCTGGCACCTTGCAGTGGGCAGTGTGTCTGAGCAGGAGTTTGCAGATGCTTTTCCCAGGCTACAGCACCATGTRTGGGCCTCCAGCTGACCCCAGATTTTACCTTTCATAGACAAAAGGCTCACTTCAGCTGGCTCAATAGAATTGAACCAGTCTTCTCAAAATGTTATATATTGATTAAAGAGTGAATTAAGCCATTGAATTCTGGCTCCCTGACCCYTCCAAGTTACAGCTGCTGAACTGTTACGCTTTTAATTGCCTTCTGCTTGGTTGCCCGCAGGAGTTCATGCTGGTGTTTGCCATGCTTGGGGACCTGCTTTTGAACGGCATATTTTGATTACTGTTGATGAAGCTACTTGCTTTTTCTGACTAATACATTTCATGAATCTTCCCTGCTRTTAATAAACATAGTGGTGTTTAATTATTGAGACATTTCACAAAAAATGCTTTTGAGAGGAAAACAAATTGTATGTTCTGACTAAATAATTTAACATCATGCAAATGTTTGCAACCCCAACATTCTGGTTATGCAAAACAATACTTGGATGATGGCCTTGTTTGCACACTGAGTTAGTATTGTTGGGCTGTAATTAGCAGCAGATACACTATTAAAAACATAAACAAGTTCTAATGAAACAGGATGGGCACAATGGTAAGACAGAGTCAGGCTGCAGCCACTCTCTGTGAGAAGAAAGTGAGATGTGTTTCCCCCAAGGACCACATACCATCTCATAGTTGTATTCCCTGGGAAGCAAGGCCAGCCCTGGGCTCACTCTCTTGCACTTGGCAACCTTCCCTAAATGCAGAGAGATAAGGAGATACAGCCTCCAGCATGGGAGAAACAGTGAGGAAAGCCACTGCTCTCCAGACAAGTCCACTTCACCTGTGCCCAATATGAAGCTTTCTGTTTTGTCCTCGCATTTCCCCCCTTCAGCTCAGGCAGTCAGGGACAACACTCAGTCCTTCATGGTTTTAAAGTTTAATTATCCGTTAACAGGAGTCATCCTTGGAACATGTTGCTACACATGTGCCCTAACTCTGTTGCCTGTAATCACCTTAAAAACGAAAGGACTCTGCATGTGTCAGTCTTGTCATTTGTTACAGCTCTGTTTCTCTCAGGATMGGGATAACAACAGTATTATGCATGAATGCAATATGACAGTGATACAGCTGTTGCTGTTATCAAACTCGTCATCACTGAYGTGGTATCAACCTCAGAAAGGGTTTATTAATTGCTCAGTGTGCTCCATCTRCCAGTGGTACTCAACAGCTTTGATTGGAGTCTGCTCCTGACCCCTGTCCCATTTGCTCTCATTACCTGCACATTTGGTGGGTGGAATTAGCATTTGCCACGTGGCTGCACAGCCCGTGGGATCACACTAGGAGCTGTCATTATGAAAAGCACTTTTTGGGAATAAAATACAATATCAACACATTGTTCTTAAACTGCTGTTTTCCCTTTGTGTGCCAGGAGAGTAATCTGCATGCAATTGAGTGCAGGCTGAACACCTACTTTGCAAGTGGAGATGGGAATCAAAAGCTTCTTTTAAATCAGTGAAGAAAAGGATTCATTAAAAAATTTATGTCCTCAGTGTCCTTCCTGGGGGAGGGAGCTGCCTGGTAGACTCAAATCTCTTACGTTATTACTATAATTTTTGTTGCCTGTTGGAGCTGCAGCAGCACCTAGCTTGTTGCTACTTGCATGTTATTACAGCTATATGGCCAGGGCTTCTGCCTGAGGTTCACTTCTCCTTTTCCTAAAATCCTGGTCTAAAAAGTCCTAAGACCTGGGAAAYTGCACTCATTATTTCTAAATGCCAYGAAGAATGCTCCTGTGCTATCTATGTTTTCGTTGCCACCTACCATACTCCACTACTGCTTGGATAACTACAGGTTTGCTTTGTGGGGAGGAGATGGGATTCTAAATTGGCAGAAAGATAATGGTCAAATGAAAGAAACATCACTAAAGCCTTTAAGGCCGGTAAGAATGACTAAATACAGCCTGGATCCCTGCAGTGATAAGGGTAAAGCATGAGATCTTTACAGCAGAGCAACAGCTCTGCTAGTTTAAATAGAGAGTGGTTTTGATAATTATTTTCAGTGCCACAGTTCACAGGCTCACAGTGATTATCTTAACATTTCACGTGTCTTGGAGTAGAAGAAGTTAATATTAACAATATGTACTATAGGTTGAGCAAGGGGGTCTAAAGATACAATTCTCTTACTCCTCCTCCCTCCCTAAATTGCCTGCTGACAGAATCACTTTGGCACAAATCTCAGGTTCAAGCAACAGACCTCATCCTCTCCAGGCTGGATTTCAACCTGCTGGTTTTTTGTCCTGCTGCGATGTGGAATGACATGCACAGTGAATACGCTCAGGGTGAAATTTAGAGCAGGCAGATTGATGGAAAGACCAATGGATTTGAACTTTTTACCCATATCTGATGGGATGGGGCTACACATGATCAGAAGTGTGCAAGTTTCGGGGTCATGTGACATCAGGGTGCTCATGAATCTCTCTCTTCTTTTTCTATTCATACCTGTTTTAATGGGATCAACCACTTCTKCCTGTCCTACACAATATTGGCAGAGCATTATGAAAGCAAAGCAGTTGGGGAAAACAGGAAAGTGGCATAGGAACAGAGCAGCAGGTGTGGTAAGGAAGGCACAAGAGGAAGGGTTCTGCTGCTTTGCCCATTGAGGTGATACTGACTCAAGTGCTGGTGGGCCACAGGTGATCACTGTGGTCAGCACAAATCTTCAGCCAACCATCATCTGCAGCATCAGGTTCCACACACACAGTTTGGGCTGCAAATCAGGGCAAGGTCACTAGGCATGAATGCATAGATCATACAGATAGAGCCAATCATGGACATGCAGCCTGCTCCCTCCTTGAAAACATTCCATCTACAGACTTGTTGCTATCCACCCCCCAGCTGATCTTTTGCTGTGAGAAGGAATCTTCATTCCCTGCCCAGCGCTGTCGCGCTGTCGAATGTTCATCCTAGTGCTCCTTCTCTATAAAGAGGTCAGGTCAGCTTCAGGAAGCACAGGAAGCTTTCCCTTGCTCCTCCATCTGTAGAGCTCTTGTCATAACGAGGCTTTTTGCAGGCTATTGACCCCTATCAGAAACAGAACATAAAGTGAAGGGATGTGACAGCAAATGTTTCATTCCGGTTTGGTTTGCAAGAGACGTCCAGATCTGCCATTCAGTGGAAGGATCACACATCCATTCTCCAGATATCTCCTGGGTGACAGGACAAGGGCAGGAGGGAGCTACTTGCCCCTGAGTTAGATTCTAGCTGATAACCTSGTACCTGGTTTTGACTCTTTAATATCTATCTCTGACAAAGTGGATTGAACCATGTCCTGAATAATCCCACCTTCCTGTGGGAAGAAGGATTCGTGATGAAGAGGCAGGCAGGGTTAGACAAGAAGAGAGGTGAGACAAAGAAAGTAATGCAAAGATTAATGTGCAACCAGCCCACTCTTTGGCAGGGCAGCCTGTGCCAGAAGTCTGGAATATAAAGTTTTAGTTTGTGTCCCTTGGCAGTCAATTGTTTAAATTGGCATTGTTTTTGCAAATTTTGGATCAGGCTTTACAGATCTTCACATCTTTGGAAAATATGCTAGAGCCTTAAGTGTGCATTACTCAATTAGGTATTTGGGCATTTGCAGTGAGTGGAGCTAGAAAACCTTTATAGCTCATAACAATTCTGCACAAAATAATTAAGAGTTATACAGRAGCCACAGACTCTCTCTTTCAAAACTCATCTATCAGTGAAAGAATGTGCTGGATTTTGACAGACCCTTCTAAAATATCTTATTTTTGCCTGTGCAAGTTGCCTTGGATTCTTCTACCATGCTGTCTGGACCTATATTCAGTTTTGCTAGGAAAGAGCGAAACAGACTTTTAGAAGAAGAAGACCTTCAGAAAACCACACTTGTTGAGGACCTAATTCAGACTCCCCTTTAACTGCAGCTTCCTGGATGTCAGTGGATCATCCACCAAGTTACCCTGAGGTAAGTTAAAGGAGACACCTTCACAGAATGTTTTGTTTACAATTGAGATGTCCAGAATGTGAAGTCTGTAAGAATTTCCCTGATTTTTTTTTTTTAAATTGTAGGAGAGCAGTACCATGAAGCAGGCAACTGGAAAACAAGTTTGCAGTCAAAATGCTTAATTTGTAATGGGCTTTCCTTTCACTTGGACTTATCTCTTCAAAATAAGTGTATCTGACTGCTCTTTACCCAGACACTGGACCTCAGCTACCATCAGCAATATTGGCACAATATGAACTTCACAGTTTCCAGGTTCATGTTTATGTAACAGTACAAATGCATTTAAAAGCCTCTGCCTTCAGAAGGAGATGAATAAATGTAAATGTTCATCACCTTTGAGCATATGGCAGAGGCATTTGCAGCTCAGACAGAATCTCCACAGAGTGAAATGACAGTGATGTAGGGATGAGGGTAAAGAAACACAGATTCCATGATCTTAAAGGTCTTTTTCAACTTAAATGATTCTATGATTCTGTGAGTTTGGAGATCAAGCTCTGTTCCTACGTCCCCAAAAGACTTGGACAGATTATTTGCTCTCTGTTGCACCTTAGTTTTTCTCTTGTTAAAGTGGAACAACCATTTACCTACTGGAAAGGATCACACGTGATTTCTGAGTGAAACAGCTCTGTGCAGAGAAGCGGCATCAGAACATATAATGAAGATTATTTCATAATGTTATCACAGAAAATGCAGAATATTGATTACCTAAACATGGCATTTTACAGCTACCAAGCATTTGTAGATATAATTTTATATCAATATAATTTTTTACATCACTTTACTTGATGAGTATTAGCACTACAAGAGGTGCTACAGAAGTCATGAACTCTACATCTAGCAGCTTTGTGAATAAAATACTACAAACCAAAAACTATCTCAGCAACTGAGGTATTCATTTGTTTCAGCTTACACCTGCAAAGCTGGAATGAGATCTGAATTTGYATGAGCATGAAGGCTGTCTGTGAGATGGGAAAACCTGCATTATCAGGCATACACTATTTAACCTAGTCATAGGAAGGGGATGGGAAAGCTCCCCTTCTTCCCTYCCCTTCCATGAGCCTGTCCTCCTGCTGCCCTGCCATGGTTCCAGGTGAGGGCCTCAAGTCTTCCCTGTGCTGTGCCATGACTTGAAGCCCAGCTCCTCAGCACACTGAGTTTAAGAAGGTGGTTGAAGGGCAGTTGGCTTTTCCTTCCCCTATCCATATAACTGTAGGGATAGGGATAGGGATAGGGATAACGTGGCCATATGCAGGAGACAGCCTGGAGCCCAGACCAGCTGCAGGGGCAGTGGGCAACCATGGCCAGTCCTTCCATGACACACACTGGGTGTATTTGTGCCTCTCTTTGTTTATTGTTGATATGGGAGTGTAGAAAAGGCGCAGCAGAAATACACCCACACTTCTGAGTGAGGTGCTCAGCTAACATAAAGCAAAAAAGATTTGGTCATGAAAGGTTTACAGCTGAAAAAAGAAAAAACTGAAGTGGAACGGAGGTAGAAGCACCAAGAGAAATTGGCTCTGCTAAAAAACAAGGTTAAGTGGCAAGCTGAGAATAAATCCTGTCTTGAAGAGAGGACTCGATTTTTGGTTGGGAGATGCAGACAGTTTTCAGATGGCCATTTTTCAGCCACACAACCACAAAGATTTTTGCTGCCTGCCACTGYCAAGCATCTTTTTTGCATCTTTCCCAGTGCCAGAACACGAACACAGTGAAATGCAAGAACAACAGTGTAGTGATTCTGAAGGAGTCAGGAAACTGCTTGGATAAAACAAGCTCCAGATCTGATGAATGGCAAGAGCCACAAAGCTCTGTAGAATCTGGCTGCCCTGGTGTGCAGCCACTGCAGCATATATGAAATTATGGCAGGCCTAGAGCATCTTTTACCACTTTGCCTTTACTCTGATAGTAGGTAATACCTTAGCAAAAATCTCCCAGCATGAAATCTTCCCTCTGTTGAAATATGATTATTCATTTCTCTCTTGCCTGGTTTTATTTCCTGCTGGTACAGAATAGCAAGCTCCTTGGCAATTTTTTTTTCCAGCAACCAAAGCTGGAACACTAGGGATTGTATTTTTAAAACATTTTCTCCCCTCAGATCTCCTCTGTTAAAGTTGTTATAGTGTTTATATCTTAACACTTGCATTTAAACACAGATTTGGGAGTTTGGGATTGCTTAACCTTATCCTATTTCAGATTGATACTCCAGCTGAACAGCAGTGGCTGCAGGATAAAGGAATAACTCAGCAGGAAGAATGAAATCWGAAATTTGCTGGCAGTAAGTATTTTTCAAGCCTAAAAGGAGGATGCCACCCTCACCAGACGTAAGGAATATTTCAGTGTGCCAGTCCCAACTCCTTCCAACTGGCAGTGGCAGCATTTCCTTCACTGTGSACTTTGTCTATGCATCAAGCAATGGAATATGCCAAAAGGCATTTGATTATTGCTGTTGTAGGTCAGATGAGGGCAATGTTGATTTTTTTTTCCCTGTTCTGAACTTTGCCTTCTTTCTGGGGAAACTAACTCAAGGGGAAGATGTCAGAGGAACATTACACACACTCTATTGTTCAGGGAAGTTAATAGTTAATTGGATACTGTACAGCTCCTGTCGGTAAACCTTCCTAATGCAAACGTTCCATCGGTGAAAGGACAAAAAGTAGGAAGGCTCAGACAGTCCTTGTGAAATAACTGTCATTATACTCATCTTGTAACAGAGTCTTTTCTTCTTCTTAAGCTCTCCTGACAAAAGGACTTTTATGTGAAAATGTCTCTGCCAGTTTTTTGTCCAGCACAGAAATGCAAAAATTCATATCCCTAAGCAGCACTAATCTATTAGATACAAACAATGGTGCCTTTAATGCCTTTAGCTCGTTGGGATCTCTACAGAAAATTCCACCATAGATGTGTCTGTGTGCATGAGGAGGTGAACCCTCTAATTTTGGTTTAAAAGTTATTGTGCTAAATTCATTTTTCAATAAAAATATCCACTTTATTCCTCTTCTTTGTAAAAGGGAGGACTGAAACACACATTTACATAATAAATTCTCACCACTCAATGAATAAAATCACAGAACAGCCTGGATGTCAAGACCTTGCAAACTTCTCCTGAGCTTCTTTATTGCGATCTGCCTGAATTGCCACCAGACCCTCTTTGAAATCTTTCAGAAAGACAGAAAAATCACTGAGGGCTACTGTGCAGGTACCCGAATGTGTAAAAATACTGTAATGTGTTGAAGCACTGATAAGAAAAAATGAAAGCATATGGAACCTTGTTAAATGTCACTCTTCAAACAGAGTAACTAGCAAGATTTTTCCACAGTTTCTAAAGTTCTAGTGGGGAATTATCCCACTGTATCTAGCACAAGAGTCGTAACAGAGAATAAAAATCCACAGGTTGCCCAGAGTTGTGGATGCAGTGGCCAGGTGGATGGGACTTTAAACAACATGGTCTAGTCAAAGATACCCCTGCCCATGGCAAGGGGAGTTGGACCGACATTATCTTTAAGGTCCTTCCCAATCCAAACCACTCTATGATTCTATAATTCTATGGACTTTGAAGCAGGTGGAAGATAAACAGAGAAGAGGAAGAAATCAAGTCTATGAAAAGGTTGAATATTGCTAACCAGTTAGCACTACAGGTCCAGAGCAGAGCTTCTGTGAGGTAGACAGGATACTACTCAAAGCTCTGAGTGCCATCTGATCTGAACAGGAGCCTTCACATCCTAAAAGATGCACGGAATTCCTGGAACACATTAAATGAACCACGTTAGACAGGGGATTACTTATAGAACAGCAACCTCATGACTCTGGTGAACCCATAGAGTAAAGCTGTCACTGACTTTTCTCTCAGTGATTGCGCAGCTCAGGAACCTCTGGAGGAAAGCGAGCTCGTTTTCACAGCCTCACGGCTGTCCCTGTGTAACCACCTCGTGGGCGGCCCGCACGCCACGGCACGAGAACACCCTGCCCAMAGCGGGACAAAGCACAGAAGGCTCCTTTTACTGGCGTGAAGCAACAAGCTGCTCTTAAATTTCAACAACTCTCACTTACAAGCTCCGAGAGGTGTTTATTGGCAGGGTATGAACTCAACGGGGAAATTCATGACTGTGGTTTCTTGTAAGCGGCGAGCAAGCAGGTCACACGGGGCACCGATACATGGCTCATGTGGCACTGACAGGCAGATGGAGAAACACCCACACAGCAGGCCAGGGGCTCAGCCCTGACCCAAGTTCAGGGTGCACCTCTCGCAGGTGACCAAGAGCAACGAGCGCCCAAGGCCACTAAGCCTTTCTTGGGTCTCTCCCGAAACCATAAACCCCCAAAAGCAGAGCCAAATAAGGGAACGCGCCGACGAAGAGCGCCCCTCCGCAGCACCGCCCACCCACTCGACTCCCGCCGCAGCCGCCGAAGGAGGCGTCCCCAGACAGCTCCATTTATAGCCGCGGCCGGAGAGAGTGACAGGCCACTCAGCCAATGAGCGGCTCCATCTGCGGCGGCGCCCATTGGCTGCCCGCGGTGCCGGCGGGTGGGCGGGGCGGGGCTCCGCGCGCTCCATGGCTCTCGGGGCGGGGGGCGGTCGCCGGGGCCGGGCGCGCCGCTGACGCGGGGGGCGGGCGGGGAAGGGGAGCGAGAGCCCCGGCGGAACCCGCACAGCCCCCGCGCCCCGCGGGTCCGCCGTGCCGGAGCGCCGCGCACAGGTGAGGACGGCAGCGGCGGTCAGCGCGTTCCGCCGCCCCTGCGCGCCCCGCGCCCCTGCGGACCGCTGGCTCGRCTCCGGGGGGGGTCCAGGGACGGGCGTCTCTCCGCTCCCTCCCGAGCGGGAGCGCGGCGGAGGCGCTTTCCCTCCCCGCGGGTCTTTGCGGTGTCGCCGGAGGGAGGCTGGGGGCCGTCCTGCTCCGCCATCTGCCCGCCCGCTCCCCTCTGCGCTCCCGTGCACCTGCGTGGCGGTGCGGGGAGCGCCGGCCGCTCCTCCGCAGGACTTGCTGCCGCCCTCTCCCTCACACCGCTGCTCGGGTGTGCCTGCAGGGGTCCGGGGCAGAGCGGCGCTGCGCCCTCTCCCTCTCTTGCTGGGGTGTCTGGGGGATACCCCTCTTCCCACCCTTCCTCCTCCTCCTTTCCGTGCGCCGGGATGGCAGGGGCGTTCGGCAGAGTTTGCAGTTTCCTGTGTCTGTTCCTTCCTCCGCAGCCTCGCCGCGATGCCCCGGGCGCCGCGCAGCTCCCCGGACCGGCGCTGTCCCTCCCCGCCTCCCTTCCTCCCTCCGTCCCCGTCAGCTCTCGCCCTCTGCCGCCCGGCAGAGCTGGCGGCGCCCGGTGCCCATCACTCCCCCCCCCCCGATTTTTCGCTTTCCCGAAGAGATAGCCGCGACCGTGGTGGAGGGACACCGGGAAGGGTCTTCTCTAACTCGGGACGGTTTCCACGGAGGCAGCCCATCCTTGTTTCCCTGGGTTTGCGGGATGCCAGGGAGGGTGGCGGCGGCCGGCTGCGAGCCGCGGGGTGTGCCGGAGTGTTTCAGTGGAAATAAGGTGGAAAATCCCCTGTTTGGCAAGTCCCCGTCGCCTTTGCCTTTTAGCTGCCTTTTCCTCACGGGCCGTTCTGCCGTGCCTTCGAGAGCAACCTTTTCAGTGCAGCACTGCTACCGCGGTAGGTGATTTCGCACCCTCTCGGCAGGATGGGGTCTGGCTCATCTTTTCGGAAGTCTGGCACGCTTCGTGCTGTGATCCCGCACCATCCAACCCTTCAGCAACTATGTGAAGAGCCTTTGCAGGTGCACTGGAGTGTATCATTTGTTATAGTTTGTGGTGGGGAATATGCTTTGTGTGTATTGTGGGAGTGTCTGGATGTAGGCAGAAACTTCTTGGTTTATTTAAGACGTGATTCAGTAGGGTTCTGCTCTGGCACCTTCAGCACCCATGGCCTTCAGCATCCAGCCGGGTCATTCCCTTTGGTCTGCAGTGGGGAAGGTTCGGGTCATAATGGCGCTGGCAAATTTCATAGGCTTCATCTGTCTTTTTATACCGTATCATACTGTCATCTCAAACTGGATTACCCCTCGGTTAAATTTGTTTAGATTGTGTTGTAAATTATTGAACAAACCTAAAGTGACCACCTGGGAGTTAAATAATGTATGTGCATCTACACATGTGTTTCTGCTGGTTTAGCTGTATGAATTTTTAAAAGCTGGAATGTGTCTGGTTCATGCATGGCCTTGATGTATGCAGTTTGATATAGTGAAATGCTTGAATAATCATCTAAGTACTGCTGAGCTGTAGCTGAGCTGCTGGTGCCTGTGCTAAGAGGAGTGGTTACAACACCCGAAGAGAAGAATGAAAGCAGAGCCAGCCAACTCAAACCCATGATAATTATTGATTTGACACAATTTTGTGCATACTGACTGCTAGTCGAATCATGTTGCTACTGTTCCTTTTACTTTTTGTTTTCTGATTTTTTTCTGTGTTTTTGACAATTCAGATAGCACGAGAGGCCTTGATCAGAACATCTTGATTTTGTTACAACAAATGTAAAAATTATGCCCACATTTTCTGGCAAGGCAGACAGTTCACTTTCCTTGCATTATCAGATGGTATTTGTACTTGCCTGGTTGCCCTCTCTTGTTTGCATGTTGGACCAGCTGTCAGTTGCCCCCACTGTGATAATCCCTCTAGCTTGCAGCCTGGTCCTTTGTACCTACCTGAGCTCCAGAGAGATCTGACTGATGCTAAAATAATGGAAAAGTAGATTACAGTTTAGGCATCTTTGCTTCAGAGGTACTTWAGCTGAGTTAAACTGTTAGTGCCATTGATTTTGTTGGTATCCTGGTTGCTTGTTCTGGTAGTTTGGGRATCACCTGAACTTCCTAAATTCATGTAGACAGTTGTTGTAAAACTTTGGGACTTGGGGTCTTTGCCTCACCTTGTTATTAAATTTCATCAGGACTTTTGTCTTCTCACCTAATTACTATTGCAGACACTTCTGGCTTTTACYATGTCCATCTCCTATTCAAAATGCTGGTAGTGATGATATTTCTGGCATGCTGTGCTCTCTTTGTTAGCTGTCCATAGATGTCTCAATTGTCTTTATCTCTCGTGTTGAACTTGGGTTCCTCCTATCATAAGGCCTCTTCCAGTTCTTTTTATTCCAGTTCGTTATTTTGTTTCTTACGGAATGTTACCATCCGCTGTATCTCCTTCCCATGTACTTGCATTTGTTCCCTTCCTTGTAGGTTCTGTGGGCTTTCTGAGTTAATGTTTAAAGCCACAAACCTATCTGTGCATGAAGTTCCTCAAAGCAAAGCACGTTACTAGCATTATAGGTGAGGTAGCCATGGTCCAAAGGTAAATGCTTCCTGTAACCTGGATGTTGTGACCATGATTTGAAAAGAAGCATGTGTAGTTCTGCAACTTTATTGGTCTTTTCCACTCTTCTGTTAACCATGCCTGTTGGTTATGCCTTGTTTTGCAAGCCCTTTGGTAAAGGAAATGTGTGCTGTGATATAAACTTTGGAAGGGTAGTTCAGATTTGACTGGAATCTCTTGGCACCATAATAATAAAAAGTATTTTTCCCCAGTTGTTCTAAATGCAGCAAGGCAAGAAGGTGACAGAGATTCCTTCCAAGGAAAATGCAGAGCAAGTTATTTATTGCAGAGTAACGTATTTGTATCAGATGTAGTTTATAGAGGGGAAAAAAAACAGGCAGCGTGTTGAAGGAGTGTTGACTGCTAATGTTTGACTACTGTAAAGGATGATTTAATGCTTTGAAAACCTCTCCCCCTCTCTTTTAAAGCTGGTTTATTTATTGCCCTAAACTCTCTTTGTCTTCCTTAGGACAGTGTGATTAGATGCTGGCTGTGTTTGCCCAGCTGACGCTTTTCTAATACCAGCATATAGAATGTTCCTCAGGGATAAAACTGTGCTGTAGGTTACTTATGTTTTATCGTGGTGCCTATGTGGTAGCAATAGAGGAGCAAGAGTTGTATCATGGCTTTTTGGGGGCTTCTGGGTTGAAGTCAGTTGTTACAGATTGAGCAGTCTGCATGCGTGACTGTAGTCAGTGCTTTAGCTGCAGCTGAGAAAGAAAAAACTGGTTGTGAATGGATCAAATACTCTTGCACTGAGCAGAGAAAAGGTGAGTGATGCAGCGTGGTGTTTAAAGCTCAACTCGCTGGAGGTGGTTCTGCTTCTGCATTTACATGAGGCCTCACTGATTTCAGAGGGGTTTTATTGAAGTGAGGTTTAGGAATGGGGTCTTGAGTTGCTGCATCCTGAAAGCAGCTCTTTTATCAGTTTGACACMTGCCAGCTGACACGTGACTTTGCCTTGAGAATAAAATTGTAGTGTTGGTGATGTGTATGTTTGTCCTTCAGTGACCAAATTCACATGAAATACAGCTTCCCYAGATACAAACAGTCTTAGAAAAGGCACACATGAATCTAACGAGTTTATCCTCTGAGCCAAGACTGTGGCAGAGAGAGGGGAGTGTGTAGTGATTTCGGTTCTTGGGGAGTGTGTAGTGTATTTCGGTTCTTGGGGGACTCTTCTAAGTATTTGTGACATAATCTGTTAAAATTTTGTTTCCTTTAAACAGGACTAGAAGAATAAAGAGAAGCTGAATTGATGAGAACTATAAGAAAGCATACAACAGTTTGGAATGGATTGATTTATGATACGTCTGATACGTGAGAGCTACATTTCGTGTTCGCTATTGTCCAGCTGCTGCTGGAGTACTTCAGCTGACTTCATTGCAGCAAGCCCAAGAGATAGGTCCTTATCACCAACAGAGCATAAACAAGTGTGATGCTGAAATGAGATGAGGCTCCGAAATGGAACTGTGGCCACCGTGTTAGTTTTCATCACTACTTTCCTCAGTTTGTCCTGGTATACTGCATGGCAAAATGGGAAAGGTAAGTAAAAAGCTCCAAAACCAAACTGTGACCTTCACGTGCTGCATGTCTGTGTGCTGCTGCTGTATGCTAGCAATCYGTAAATTGCTTGTGGACTAGCTCTGCTACAGAAGGTACTGCCTTGGTGAGAAATAAACACTTGCTAGTAAGTTCAGGAAAATTAACTTGGAGTGGTCCTGATTTAAAAAGGAAAAAAATAAGTACCTGAAGAAAAACAAATGCTGCTCTTTCAGGAATAGGTTCGTCAAGGCTGAAGAGTTGTGGTTTGATTTTTTTTTTTCCCCCTGGTTTATGGTTGTTGGAGAAACATATGTTTGTTTTTGGTTGGTGGTTTATTTATTTTTTTTCACATGTAACATATGGCCAATGGACCCAACTAGAGAATGTTATTTTTGGTGCTGCTTTCTGTCTTCCCTGGTGATTTACTGATGGCAATGGCAAACTGCCAATCAACGCTGTTGAAAGACTTTTCTTGCTGTCTTTGAAAAAAAATTTTAAATACTTTTTATCAAAGTACCATATAAGTGAAGTAAAAAGAGAAAATCGACTAGGTAATAGGAAATACATCTATTAAAATAACRTGGGCAATTTTATAAAATACTTAAGTAACTGTTTTGTGTAGTAGAGTTCTACCTGTTCATTTATCTTTGATCTTRCTGCACTTGCTGTGAACCCTGAAAAATTCTGTTTTCTAAGGGTTGGGATTGTTTATGAAAGTAAGATGATTTGGTTTTGTCCTTCAGTAAAGCAAATAAACTTGTTCAGCARTGTTTTCTAGAAGAAGAAAGGATTGCTTTTTTTATTCTATAAGCATCTTATCTCTTGAAAAATAGGAGACTATGTCCTTCAAATATCAAGTAATTTTACAACTAATTTTGCCTTCGGTGATRGTTTGTTCCGATTATTCTGCAGAAAATATAATTTTCAGTCRTGCCTCAGGTCCARTAAGAAGAAGCTGAGGTTTTCCAGSAATACTGTCTGATGTAGCATGGCCAACTTGTAACCCTTATTGAAGTATTAAAGAAGCAGATGAGTTCTTTGGCATGCTGATTTTTTTTTTCCGTTGAGTACTTGTGGAAGAGGCAGATGCTTTGTGGTGTGATCTCTGTTGTAGCAGTTGGTTGGTAGGATATCCTTCTGAATGCAAGCAGCAGGAAAAATGTCAGGCTCTCAAGGTTATGGTAATATATAGATTTTTCCATTGGACAACAAAAGCATAAGACAAGAAAAGGGTGTCTAACATTGTAGGTAGTGCTTTTCTTCATTTATACTAATAACAAGTTCAGTAGTTAGGTTTTTAAGCATTTMTTTCTTAAGAACATGATAAGAATTTTGTTTTCACTTCAGCAAAGATACATATCTTTGAAATTCTTTCTCATTGTTTTTTCTTTCTTACCTGATACGTGACTTACAAGTCTTGTTCTCTTTTGTCGAAGCAAGACACAAAGAAAAGTCTCTGTTAAATTAACAAACACCTGCTATTTGGAGAGTGATGCAGTATATTGTATTTTGTGACAATTTAAGCTTTTGTTAGACTGCTCTGTTTTTTTATACTTTTGTTTTCCCATCTGAATGCTTAGAATCAGTACTTTCTTAATGTTGGTATAAAAGTGCTACATTTATCTTCTTTGAGATCTTGCTGTTGCGCATTAAGATGATAATTTGTTAACTAAAAAATCAGTGTAATGAGACATCGGTAATGTGTTAATTAATCATAAATCACAGTTACGAAACTAAAATCTAAACAATATTTTTCAAGAAGAGTTTATATACAGAACATTGTTTTTTAAATTTTTSCCAGGTTATTAAAAATAAAAACAGATTTGAGTTTATTCAGTATCACATTTTCAATCAATGCACAGTGGAAAAGTTTCAGAATCTGATGATAAATATTTGCCAAGTTTTTTTTCCCCAGTTCAGTGTAATTTTATAGCTTTGTGAGATGGTGTTTAGATTCATTGTTAATGTTTTAATTGCAAATTTTTGAACAGCTAAGTTAGAAGCAAACATAGCTTGCTGTTCCCATTCACTTAAAGGTTGTGGGGTGTCACATTCTTTGATCATCTTCTTTTTATATTAATTACATTTATATTCCATTTAGATTCCTGCAGGTATTTGTCAATCTTTGGACAATAMATTAAATCTACAGTTAGAAAGAAAACACTATTTTACACTTTCTAACTTTCTAAAGAAAAAGTAACCCCCTCAAATTGCCCAACGATAGCTAAAACCAATTCTAATTTCTAAAGCAGAAGCATAATTTTTTTTTAAATACCCTAATCAGTTTTCAAGTGATTAATTTTAATTTAGAAACTAAGATCTTGGATAATTGTCACTTAAAATGCAGTATCATTTGTAGAATACCAATTAGACTGGGATGATGTGATATTTTCGTAGATCATATCTTCCTCTAGTAAATATATGTAGTCTTAGTCTATGCAGGATAGGATTTAGACGCAAGTGATACAGACTTTRGTACTACTTTAAAGCACAAAAGTTTTTCACAGCAGAAAAATGCTTTACAAACTTTAAGGATATGCTCAGAAGTTACCAGGAGCTGAAGGAAATACTCTGAAATGCCATTGCTGGAAAGAGYATGGCTGTATCTTACCCAGAGGTTTGATTATGTGAATAAAATTTCGCAAGGCAGATATTGCTATTTGCTTGRAATGGACAATTACATGGTTTTCCATTTAAAATAACTGTGTTTGAAGAAGGTTGACTGAAGTATCTTTGTTCATTGGAGACAGTCTTCAGGATTAGTCGAAGATTTTTGTTGCTTTCTGTACTTCATGCAATGTGTAGAAGCACTGGTGTTGTAAGGAAGCAGTACAAACCCTGAATGCACCTGGGAAAGACCTCTCCTGGGGATTCTTGCACATCAGTTGTAACACCACTGTCTAGAGTTAAAAATGTGTTATGGCTAGCATGAATGAAGTAGATGTGTGAAATGGAATTTTTAAAAATGCTGATTACTGTGATGTGCAGAAGAAACACTTTTAAAGGATCTGCATTCAGTTTAAAGGATCGCAGTTAGTTCCGTGTAAGATGTCCTTGAGTTCCTCTGCAAACTGAGCTCTTATGCTCGGAATAACTTTGTGCTTAATACCATCTCTTTTGACTGAATTGTGTTTTCTGGTGCTACTGACCTGCTCAAGGTCCCTGGTCTTCACCACCTCATTTGTGAGCTCTAAAAATGTGGTGGATTTTTTACCCTAAAGACACTGCTCTTGAGAAGATCTAAACAGTACAGAACAGTACTGCATACCTGTTAGACCAGACACAAAAATGACATCAAAGCTGTTGTATGCTATGCAAAGTCTGYAGTTGTAATGCTTTGTTCTTTAATGTGACTATTGGTCTGAGTCCTTAATGTTCCAGGAAAAGCCCTATGCTCTAAAGAGCCTCCTCTTCTTGAATTAACAAACTTCCTGATGGCTGTGGAAATTGGAAAGGAAGGCAAAWAACTTTACTGAATTAGTGCAGGCATGGTAGGATGAAATTCAAGCATGTTTTCATTTAAAGTACTTGACTTTTATTCTCGGTCAAAGACAGTTGTTGGCAGTGTCTTGCATCACTTTTAGAAGGTGTTTGCCTGCTTGAAGTGGTGAGAACAGGTATGCAATATGTATTGTGAAAATCTGATGCAATTTAGCCCTTCAGGATTGGCAAAACTATGTAGTTTTCATAGCACCCTGGAGCCATTAGTGTATTTCAACATTCTTCTTTAATGATGAAGAATTTGTTGAAAAACTTCTGGTTTTCAGTTCATCCAAGGGTGTTGTCATAACTGCAGGATTTCCTCACTGCATGAGGGTGGCTTATTTTRGTACACTAAGACAATTTCCCATGTGAAGACTTTCAGGAGGACTTTTGAGATGCTTAGCTAGCTTCCTCATTCACTAAACTTTCACTCAAGTAAAGAAGGTTGAACATGTTTTCTTTTAAGCATGATGTGTTCTCTTATTAGAGAGAAAATAGCCAGGCTTTTTAATAAAAGTATCGTCTTCTCTCTTCTCTGTCTGCTTTCACAAAATGAGAATTGCCATTTCTCAGCCACAATAATTGTAAGTGTTCAAAAACATCTAAACTTAGCAAGGATAACAAAACCTAACTGAGACTAAAACAAAAAGCCTCAGCCATTGGTGGCTAATTTTGGAGCAAGAAGCAGGAATATTTATCTCTGGAGGAAGAAGGGTCCTACAGGAAGAACCACAGAAGAAACAAGGCAAGGAGGACAGAATATCTATCTATCTATCTATCTATCTATCTATCTATCTATCTATCTATCTATCTATCTATCTATCTATCTATCTATCTATCTATCTATCTATCTAATCTATCTTCCCCCTTGGCAGTGGTTATGCAATACTCTCTTTTAAAAAAAGGTGAGCAATCTGAGAGAAGCCTGTTAGTATTTTGCAACCATAACCCACCTTAGTTTCTACCTGGATCCTAGGAGAAGCTGATGCGTATAAATGCTGCTACATTGTGTTTTGATTTTCAGAGTTAGATGCTCATTTCCCACTGATTTAAGACCAACCAACCAACAAAATTAAATGGACTACCAACTGGGAGAAGTGAAGGCAGGGAAGGGAAGGGACAGGCTGGGATGARAACGTGGAAAATGCCTATAACAATTTATGGCAGCTTGGAGAAGAGAGAGCTCTTTCATTTCTGTTAAATAGAGGGGAAATGTTGGTTTCCTTTGGAAATTCTGTTGCAGATCTTCCAGGAGCTGAAATAAAAGGAAATAAGAGTTTCCTTTCTTTAACACCAGCACATGAATGTTATCCTGTTCTTTTTCTAAAATACACTTTAAGCTAGTTTTCAACAAGAAMTTGGCCTGTAGCTTACTGATACTAAAAATAGATGAATTTCATTAAAACAAATCAGGAATGGGAGGTTTGGAATGGTTACTAAGAGTCCTGTGCAGGTAGTGGACACCCTGTCCCAGATGAATTAAGCAAAAAGTTGCAGAGCTGTTCAGGTGGGACAGTGTTTAGGTYTTGCAGCATCTTTGTGTTTGTCTTATGACTGTTGCAGCAGAGCTCCTCTGGCACCAGTGATTTTTGGAGAAGTGCTGTGAAAAGAATGGCTACCAGAGGGGTTTTGTAGCCCTGCCTTGTTCCTTGCAATTTTTGTAACCTGCTAGCTAGGTTAGCTCATCGGTTTAAGGGATTATAAAAATTGGTTGCTAGCAGAGTRTTTAATGGGATCTGGCAGAGCCAACATSTTGAGGTACTGCTCTTGATTACAGCCTAGTGTTAGAGTTGGGGAAAGCCCACAGTTTTACTCTGTGTGGCTTCTCTTAATTCTACTTCAGCCTATRTCTTCTGTGCTTCCATTAGATATCCCTTTGTTCATCAAGCCAAATAAGGAATGCCTGCTTCCTTAATGCTACATTGCTRTTAAGGAGTTTTATTTTTACCAGTTTTTGGTAATAGCTCCTCCAAAATGCTGGTTGCTTCTCACACCCAGAGACAATCATATGAGTAATTTAGCCAAGCCAGGAAAAATAGTTGCATCTGACACAGCTGCTCATACCGTATTGTAACATTTTGAAGTGAGTAAGAGGGGCTTTGCAATGATCTGTCCTTTTTTGGCAGTAATTGATATTTTCCTTGGTGGATCAAGATTATTAGAGGCAGAGAATTCTTACTGGATTTCAAACAGCACCATGATGGGAGGAGCAAAGGTAGACAAAGAGATTGAAGTTTAAAATAGATCAGTCAAATTAGTGGTCAGGAAGTGAATGGTGTGTTGAAGGYAGATGAAAGTGCCCCAGTCAAAACAAGGGGTGCAGTAAAGAAGAGGAAAATCAAATCTATAYGTGAAAAATGGGGAAGAAATTTGATGTTGGCATTATAGCTAGGAATGACAGTCATACTAAGTGTGACTCACCATGTTATTACAGAAAACAATGGAAGTTGAACAAAAATGGGGTGTAAGGAARTAAGTGTGAAGTCTACTGCTCCAGCAAGACACAGGAAGTCTTCTTTTTGCTCTGCTTTGTACTGTATCTGCTTCTGGAAACAAAATAGATTAACTAGATGGGGTTCAAAGAAGCAACAAGTGATAAAAGATCCTGAAAGTCTACCCTGTAAGGGAAGGRTCAGTGTCTTGACATTCCTTGCCTTAAAGGAGAGGTGTGAGGAGAGAGACAGGAAGATAATTTTCAAATATTTCAGAAGTTCTTGCCAAGAAGTTCTTTCCCTGAAAAAAGGGAAAAAAGGACGTAATCTATTGTTTGTGGCTGTAGCAAATAACAGGATATAACGGACTGAAATTGAATGGGAGAGGAAGGTTAGTTAATGGACAGTTCTTGTAATGGCAAGTATAGTTACATACTGGAGTAGATTGTTGGGGAGGGGTTGTTGGAGTGAAGAATTTCCATGTAGGCAGTTTCAAGAATAAGTTAAACCAGCAGTGAAAGTAAATGATACCATAATTGGTACCAATAGAGATTTGGGCTAGCACAAAAAGGCTTGGGTTACACTGATTTTTAAAGTCAAAATGACACTTACAAAATAAACCTTAGCTAGAGAAGACCTACASCTGGCAGGATTGCTCCAACTTTGAAGTAGCAATTGTGCTGAAATTAGTTTTGAGCAGGGGGTTGGGCTAGATGACCGCTAGAAATCCCTAAATTATATTAGTTATTCTTGACATTTGCCAGGTTTATCTCTCCTTGTGCCAAGAGCAGCATGACAGTGTGTTTCATTACTGAATAATATTGATGTTATGAGATATGCGAAAGTTACCCTTTATTATAATAAAATTTGATCCCTTAAAATACATAAAACATATGCTTGGWTTTTAGCAGATTCCCTTATCTGTTTATTTTTAATCTTTTATTGTCATTAACAATAAGCAGCCACTTCTATAGCGGGGAGCTGTGAACATGCTATGTTAGGAAAAACATTAAAAAATTACTTATTTTCAGTTGTGGGATTTTGGGTTCTTTTTTTCCCCTCACTCTCACAGTTTGGAGTAGTATCTTAGTAACCTTATTCCYGCTGTGTAATTACGACTTTATTTGCTGCCTGGATAACAAAAAATCTTTTTCATTGTTGATACAATCTTTAGGATTGGAATCCTAAAAGTTRTTTCTTTTAAAGATGAGACATTGGTAAGTCTGTAATTTAGTGTTGTTTATAATGCACTATATTTTGTCTTCCTGAGCATGGCAGAAAGTGAATAGAAAGCAGTTTCCTTGCTTACAGTGCAATGCTTTATTCCAGCTAGTCTCTGCCTAAAAAGCAATTACTCTACAGTATTTTAGAGCTGTGCTTCCAGCTGTTTTTCTGGTTGTCTCCTCAGCTTTCATGCAGCTTTCTGCCTGTTCCTGTGGATGCTTCCCACAGATGTGCCACCCATCTATCTGACTGTAAACAGCAGAAATCTGGTTTTTTTTTTTGCTTTTGACAGTACATAATTTTAACTGTGTAATGCTCAAAAAGAATTTARAAGTTTTCTGTGCTTATCAAGCATAAATTTTGCTGTTGTAGCYTGCAGATACTTTGTGGTCTTACATATCAATACATGAACGTGTAAGTTTCTCTAGACCAGTTCAGAGATGGGCTGAACTAAATCTTTTTTTCCATTATGAATTACTAGTGAAGTACTTGTGCCAGTAAACTGCCCTCATACTTGGTTCCACAGCCCCTAGAGACAAACTGTAGAGGTACTGTTAGAGAAAGATTTGAATAAAACAAATGCAATGAGATTGCATTTGACTTACAAGGTTGTTGCTAATTTGCAGSAATGTGTGAGCATGGTGAAGCTTTGATCCTGAGCTGCTTGCAAGGAGGACAAGTTAGAAAGAATATGTTCTSAGAAACAGTTTGTTCAACACAGTTGTCAAGGCACAAAGAAACAAGGAGCATCAGCAACCTCAGCCTGCTAGCGTGTGTGGAAACAATAAGCAGATTTCTGCAATGGCTTGGGTTTTGTGCCCAGACTATTAAGAATTTCTAAAAGTTTAAGCTCTTAAAATAGTGCTGTTAATTGAGAGGTGGTAGCACTCTTCTGACCAGTTATTTTTGCTAGATTAATTTTCTTCCAATGTATTAATATGTTAAACATTTGGCTGTAGATCAGTCATTGCCAATCTCCTTTTAGTTTAGAAAGCTGGGTTTTCTTGCCATAGTTCCTGCCATGTGTGCATCCATTTGTTTCTGAGAGGAGGAAAAGGAATGGTTTGAAATAAGAGTATATTGATTTACATGTACATAAACTCACTGACTTACTGACAAGTCTGTAGTAGAAACAAATCATGTTAGAGCRTTTGGGATCTTTCAGGTTGTCAGAAGTAGTTGCCTTTTCTGTGTCCTGCTGTGTTCTGCTTTGCTGTGTGCTTTGTCTCCTTGCCACACTGGACTCAAAGTTCATCACACTGAGAATATTCAACATCTTAACCCTCAAAAATCTTGAGCCCTGAATGTTCAAGAGTATGTGAGCATATTAATGTGATGATTCTTGGGCAAGGTTTGGTATACATACACCTGGGTTTTCCCAGAGGTGACTTCATTTTCTTCATGGAAAATTTGCTTAGGCAGAAATCCTTCCAATGCAGAGCCTGCAGCCTGGATGGGTAGATGCTGCTGCACAGGCATCCTGTTGCTGACAAGGTTACTGCATGACTAGAAATTCCAGTTGTGTACACACAGATTAAATGTGCACAGTAAGTGACACCTTTGGGAAGTTTTATGTAAGTGCATATTTGTGATAAGTAGTTGCTGAGCAATTATACAAGAGTGCTCAAGTCCACATGCTTTAGGGATGTCTGAGAGGGGTCAGGCACTCAGTTACTGCACAACTGGTTGGTGGATATGCTGTGAGTCACATTCTGGAGGATGTATAGAGGTGTGTGTGCAGTAATTTGTTTGCGTGGAAGCGTTGGGGTTAAATATTTTTGCTTTGCACAAAGGTTATTTGCACTCTCTGTTGATGAGAGAGGCTCTGGGTAGAAATAGGGGAAACTTTCTGGAATTCACGTGTGTAGACACATGCTGGTAGAATAACTGCTTTCTTATAAGTGGAGATGACTTCCTCAGGTCAGGGTTCATTTTCCCGTGTTCTCCTCCTCCACACTGCTTTACTGAGAAGGCAGTTTTATAGAATGCAATTTTATATTACACAAAGACACTGAAAAAGGGACTGATGCTTTACTCCATATGTGTGTTATATGTATGTTGCTTTAGACTTAACTGTATTTAACTTAGTTTAAGGAAGGTGTTTTGACTTGAAGCAAGCTGTAACTGAACAGAAGACTTCTCTTTTTCGTGTATTTTCGTGTATTTTCATGTACTTATTTTCTTGTATTTTCTGGATCCAGAAATCAGTTGAATTGGGTTTTGTGGTATTTTAGCTACATGTAGGTTAAAATGATCAAAGGTTGAATTGGGTGAAGCTGAAATTTGTTCTTATGCAGGAAGAAGAATCGTGCTAGGACATTCGCAGTATGTTTGTACATTCTGTAGTAATGGCTTTGAGTTGTTTTCCAGTGCAGTCATAATGATAAACTAATGTCTTGGATAATGAATGTAGGATGGTTGTTTTCAAAAGCTGAAATGTCACTGCAGCTTCGTTTGCATTAAAACTTGCTGCTGTATCCTCTTTTTCCCTCTGTCGCTCCATAATACTGTTTTAGTCTGGCTTGGCTCATAYTTACTGCAGAATACAAATTAACCTTGTATTGTAAAGTCAGTTGTAAATGAGTTTAGAGGAAACATGCTGTTAGGACCAGGACAGARCCTCTGCCTGGTCAGGCAAAGGGAGAGGGTCTGGAGCTCAGCAGCAGTGCTGGAGTTGGCTCTCCGTGCAGCCACTGCTCACATTCCACTGACGGAGTGGGTGCAGAGCTGCTGCAGTGCTGCTGCTGCTGCTGGGGGTTAAAGGCAAGTGCTGTTCATGGGTAGAACGTCTGTTCTGTGTGGAAGGCATTCATGGGGAACAACATTAGGGGTTGTGTGTGCTTGGGCTGAATGCTGGATTTGCAGGCTGCAACAGAGGGTCCTGGKATGTGGACTAGATTCTTGGGCAAGAGCGAGGGCTGCTCTGGCAGAACCTCTTGAAAGTGAGGAGGGATGGAAACAGCTGTAGGGAATCAAATCTGTGAAGCTTGTGTGGATGCAGTATCTATGTTTGGGTTCAGGTTTACCCTCCCCACCTCACACTCGTGCCTCTCTCTAGGCACACAAACTTATCAGAGTGCCAGGTAGAGAAAAGGTTTATTTAAAACTCATTTACGTGTAAATCGTATGTCTTAGTTTTGGATTGTTCATGATACTAATGGCTGAATCCTTCTTCAAAGTGTAGCACAAACTTCTTGTGATTGTGTTTGTAGTAATATTTTTCTACTTGGAGACTTTTTAAATTAGTGGAGAATATCACTGTGGGCCTGGCAAGAATCTGTGCTTCAGCTTTTTGCATTATCTGTACCTGGTGTTGTGGTATATCTTAACTTTTTGTTCATGTTGTTATTATGCTTAAATGCCATAGAAGAAAAAGGCATTAGAGGCTACTTGGCTGTGTTGTTTATTGAGACATTAWAGATGCATGTTTCAAATGGAACTTAAATATAGGAGTTTGTTGTTAGGTTGGGTTGTTATACTAAAAGGGGCTATTGCCATTTGTTGTTTAGATAGAATTATTTAGGTGGAACTCTAGAGTGTGTGGCTGATGCAGTTGTCTCTACCCTTCATTCAAAAAAAAATAGCTTTATAGCACATTGATTTATATACTTCAATAAAAGCACGAAAGTAGTGGGGCACTTAATAAAAAAAGTCTCTGGCTTTTTTGAATTTGTATCTTGCAAAATTAGAAACTGAATTTTCTATCCAATTTTGGCAATGAAAAGTTTTTTTKGGAACAAATCTTTAACAAAACCTAAAGTCCTTAAGACCTTCCTGTAAGGAAAATCAAAATAGACTTTTTTTTTTTTGTTGTTGTTGTTAATAAAGATAATGCTTCTTGGACCACTTCTTCCATGGGAATAATTCCTGCACTGTGCTACTTCTTCTACAAGCTCTTTGTTTCCTTGTTGCAGAAAGGATCAATATGAAAATTATAATTCTATTCAGAAATCTTTACTTATTTGCAATGCAGATGGTGCCATATTTCTCAGTGTTGTTATAAAATCACAACTTAATCTTCAATAATACTGCTGAAGAGAAGTATAATGGAAAATAATTTAAAATATATAATTAGCACAGTGATTGGGGAAATCTAAACCAAAATGTACTAATTTTCTGCACTGAGTATTTTGGAGACTCTGTACTTGTCAACAAAATAATTTCAAATTTCACCTTCTTACACCTTGTGGCACACACATTCCAATGGCCTTAGGTCACGTCTCACTAGAAGCTCAGCTGYGCCTTCTCTAACCTTGTGCAAACATCTTTGTTGCTGTCTCTAGACCATTGCTTGCCTGTTTATGAGGCAACTGAGATTAGCTCAGCTKGTCAGAGCTAATTACAGCCCATCCAACCTGGCCTAAACTTTTCTTGTGATGGGGCATCCACAACCTCTCTGGGCARCCTGTCCCAGTGCTTCACCACCCTCACAGGAAAGCATTTCTACTTTGCATCTAATCCAAACCTACCTTTTCTCGATTTGAGACCATTTCCCCTTGTCCTGTCACTTCATGCCATTGTTAAAAGTCCCTCCCCAGCTATTTTGTTGACCCTCTTAGGTACTGGGAGGTGCTCTGAGGTCTCCCTTCCAGGCTGAACAGCCCAGCCTTGTCTTAGGAGAGGTGCTCCAGCCCCCTGATCATCTTCATGA
Source organism: Malurus melanocephalus (assembly GCF_030028575.1). NCBI lineage: Eukaryota > Metazoa > Chordata > Aves > Passeriformes > Maluridae > Malurus > Malurus melanocephalus. The sequence continues at coordinate 220,848 of NW_026623744.1, read as the reverse complement.
TCCTCCTCCAGACTTGCTCCAACAGTCTGTGTCTTTCCTGCGCTGCAGCTCCCAGAGCTGGATGTGGCACTCCTGGTGGGGTCTCATGASAGCAGAGAAGAGGAGCAGACTCACCTGCTGGCCACGCTGCTTTTGGTGCAGYCCWGGGCATGGTTGGCTTTGGGGACTGTGAATGTCCATTGGTGAATCCAGGTGAGCTTGTCAACCAACACCCCCAAGTCCTTCTCCTTAGAGCTGCTCTYAATCCATTCTCCACCCAGCCTGTACTTGAACTTGGGATTACTCTTACCCAGGAGCAGGACCTTGCATTTGTCCTTGTACTTCATGGATTTCACTTGGTTCCATGTTGCAAGCCTCTCCGGGTCCCTCTGGATGGCATCCCTTCCCTCCAGCACATCAGACACCACACAGCTTGGTGCTGTTGGCAAACTTGCCAGTCAGTCCCAGTGCCCATGTCACCAGCAGAGATGTTAAAAAGTACCGGTCCCCAAACTGACCCTTGAGGGTACCATGCATCACTGGTCTCCACTTGGACATTGAGACATGGACTGCAGCTCTTTGACTGCAACCATCCAGCCAATTCCTTATGCTCTGAATGATTCATCTGTAAAATCCATGTCTCCACAGTTAGGAGTCAGGGGTGTTGTGCAGAACAATGTCAAATGTTTTGCACAAGCCTGGCTATTTGCAAGASATGAGAGTTAGAGGATTAGAGGAAGCTTGAATGATTACCAGGTTGGTAATTTCATGGAAACTTGTTTTCTCTTTCAAATCCAATTTCCAGTTTTAACTTACCAAGTCAATAACAAGGAGAATCAAACCCCTTACTTTCATGAATTCTGTTACAGCAGATAACACTATRTTAGTAAATTAAATTAAAAGTTTGGGAGGTTGTAAAAAGTGGTATGCAGAGAAATGTTTTTTCCTTAAAATAAAAATAAAAAAGCTGTAAAAGAACTCCCCAAGAACTGGACACCACTAGAGAGCATGAATATTTTRATATTTTAATATAGGTATATATGCTTGTTTGTAGAAAGTAGCTGAAAGTGTTATTGTCTGATTGAGATCTGGAGAAACGTGAGATGTCACAGATGACTTGTWGTCAAACTGACTGTAAGAGTTTGAATTACCTACAGGGTAATTACATTTGTTTACATGGTCAGCAAATCTGTGTTTCAGGTGAAGGGGTTGCTTGTGCTCTTTTAAAAGATGTGAAAGAAATGTGYTAGATCAAGGTTAGATTTTATTGTTATTTTTAATGTTGAAATTATAACACTGCCTGGATCAAAGCAGTGTTTATCAGATCAATGTTTGATATGTCCTATTAGAAATGAGTGTAATTAGCTGCTATGTGATTTTTAGAAGATCCTCATTCATTGGTAGCAATAAACTATATGTTTATACACACATCTAAATGAAATGATGGAAGGAAACATAATGTATCCTAAATTCATGTGTTTTCTGCAGAAATGTAGAGGGGATTGTTTTACTTTAATATGTTTAAAAATGCAATAGAAATTCTTTATTTCACCTAGTATGCCTTAGTTCTTCATTGTKGCCAAGAATGTAGGCTAGCTATTGACCTGTCTTGTATCTGAAGTGTTTTTCAGTGTTATCGTTGTAATGTTTGCTTRAACTGGGGCTTTGTGCTTGCTTGAGCATTATAGTTACAGTCTTGCTTTTTATTTGGCAGATAGTTTGAAAAAATAATTGTGACATAATGATCTTAGTAAAAGCTGTCACTGTAGATTGTGTTTTTGAGGTAATACTGGGATGTTGTTGAAGCTTTCCTAGTTTCTTTTATACTGTTGTGCACTTTAAATCTTGAGCAAGACATGTCAGAAATGTCAGAGTGGGAGGTTTCAGTGACAGCTACTTGAAGGTAATTTTTTTTTCCTTATAAAGACTTAACGTCCAGATTACATGGATTCAGTGCTTTTATACTCAGTTGAGCTTTTCTTTTATCAATTTCTTAAACTGAAGTCTTTGTGCAATGAATATCTACAACAGCAGTTGCAATAATTTTTGTTGTTTTGCTTTTTGGGAATAGAATCTATAAAGCTTTTATTTATTCCTTAGTGTTTCTATTCAGGGATAGAGATGTGTTAAATACTGATTGCTTATTGTGGGACAGATTTAGCATATGATTTCAGTGACCTTTTTATATCACTTTCCCCTTAAAGAAGAAATGCCAGCAGAGGTGACAGTGCTTCTTAGCACTGGGAATAAAATAAGAACCAAGTATCTGGAACCTAAAAAGCCCTGAGGTTTATATTCATCCATCGAGTCTTGGGCAGTGTTGTTTACTAGGCATACAAGTGTGAATCCTAGTAAAGTTAAAAGTCAGATCAGGGCAAATAATTTGCAAATGTGTGATTTTTATTTTTATTTTTTTTTTAAATTTGCTTTTTCTCCATCACTGTAGCTTGCTGTTCTCTGCTTTAAGAGAAGACCTTCAGCTCAAGTGCTGCCAATAACTCTTCCCAAACAAATCATGTGTTTAATTATCCTTATTGTCTGAAGCCAGTGCACAGACAGAACACCATATGCTTCTGTTGACTTGACCTCCTTATTTGTGGGTGTCTGGATTTTCTGATATGTTATTCTTTTTATTCTTTGTGTCCAAAGGAGCATTCAGACTCTCTGTCAGCCCTCATCAGGGGAGATTTGAATTTGGTGTCATACTGGGTTTTATAATAGTTTTGAAAGTCTTCTAAAATGTGACCTTTCTCTGTTGAAAAATTTATCTCTAGAGGCAAAGGTGTGCAATTGCATCTGGAGACATTTTAAACTCTTCCTGGCTGTTCTATCCCTCTGTGGAAATACTCATTAAGAAAGTCATTCATCAGTCGTCACAATTCTAGTTTGGCTTCTTTGCTTCTTTGGATTTCTAATTTCTTAGGGTTGTTTTTCCTCTAGAAAAATGTTGTATTCTGTGGCTTTCTAGGAAAAAAARAATCAAACATGATGTACCATTTCATACCTCCATTTTGATTGGTAAGCTGCACCATTTTCAGTGTATTTATGTTAAAGACAGAGAAAACGGAGGGCAAGCAGATTCTCATAGTCTGATCTGTTTTGTACTCCCATTTTTCTGCTTTGTATATGTGGAATCTGTGAGAAGGCACAGGGCTTTGTTTTTTCAAWGGACTATTTACAAGAAAATTGATTCTGAAATTTACATTTCAAAATAGAAACGTTCTGCAAGTTGATATGAAAAAGGATTATATTCAGATTGCTAAAAAAAGTTTTAGAGAAAATTACTTCAATTCCTGCTGTAAAGGAATGTTTAAACAAAAGTATCTAGACTGAGATTGGATTGGGCCCTGAAAGTTTCAAAGTAAGCRCTTCAGACTTGTGTTACTGCACTAAAATTGGAGAGAACAAAACACATTATTTTTTATAGAGATCCTTAAAGTGTGAAATATGAAAAAAACTGCAATGAAAAATTAAGTAATTAGAATTATTGAGGATTTCTTTTTTAACAAAGTTAAGGAAACCTGCAGAACCTTCCCTGAAAACCAAGTTGTTCTTCACAATGAAAGCTACTTGAATAAGCACTTTTAAAAATACTTCCAGTCCTAATAAGTACATTTCTATGTGGAAAACAAGGGCAATAAACAATAGATCTGCTGGATTGTTTTGGTAGATTGAAATCGTGAATTGCTAAAATTATACATCAATTTGAATAACAAGATTAGGGATAAAAAAATGTCTTGCCCACTTGTTTTCCTGAATCTTTATTGTGTTTGTATGTTTCCTGATGCAGAAAATGTTTTGTCATAAGTAGTAGGATGTATTTTTTTGCAAATCATCTACCATATTTTCCTGTCTTCAATTTCAGAGTATTATACTTACAAAAAGTTGCATATTCTCTAATCCCTTAAAAATAATAAAATAGCTTTGTGAATAGGCATAGCTACAAACTCTGCAACTAAAAAGGCCCACAGAATTGAGTGTTCAAAGAGGGCTGATAAAATTTGACCTTGAGCAATTTTCTTAAGAGCTTTTATTTATAGCATGTCTGTTGTTAGCCTTTACAGTATACTGCTTTATTTGTATTTGCATGGTTGATTGCTTTTCAGCTTTGGATTTTATAACTCATCGTAACTTGTTTATAAAAAGTTTTAATTTCACTTTAAGAGCAGAGAAGCTAATTAGCTTATGTTGAGTAGTCATCCATGGTAATATATTGTAACATTTCAAGGACACCATGTATCAGCTTTTAGCCAGTTTTGAGACAAGTCAGAATCTGATTTGTGAGCACACTTGTGGTTTAATTTTTAGGGACAAATTTTGTTAGCACCTTCTTTACTCTTCACTGTTTGACTTTGCTGATTATAGATATGATTTGTGCCTATGTGCAGGTTTTGACACTTGATAATTAGCTCAGCTTGCTACAATATTTTGCTGGTTTTGTAAGTCTAAATGTCACAGGAGGATTCTGGAACATCTTTAATATCTCTCATGTATGGACATAGCTTTTTGTCTGTGCCTGTGTGATTGGTTTGACAGTTCCTCTGCTTGCCTCTTCTCAGTCGGACATTTGAGAATGCAGTGCTTGATTTGTGCCTTGCAAATATCTTCTGAGCTCTGGAGTCACTTCCAAAGGGCAATGGAAGCAATATTTATATTTTCTCAGTAAATGCCACTATGTATTTTTTGTCTGTGCATCTTTATGTGGATATTGGATCAGTGTGCATTGCAGTAGGAACAGAATTTTGTATCACAGTATTGGGAAATTGTATTTGCAGTTACGTTTTGCAAAACCCRTGCTAAAGAGGAAGTGTGGCCTTTGCAAAATAAGTCAGTTTCAAGATGAAGTTTAGAATTACTTAAGTGCTAGTGTAGTAAGAATTTAATTTTATTTACTAGAGRAATTCTCTTCTTTTTTTGGCTGACAGTGGAAATAATTTATTCTGCCACATCTTAGCATAGCAGGATTTTAATTTAAAAGGATATCTGCTTGTGAGAGATGAAGATGAGTATTTTATTGGTAGTACTACAAATGTGATCTCTTGTAATACTTGAGTACACTGAAACAAGCATGGTCTAAAAAATACATTGTTGGTTACATCTGTGGGATTGAAGCGCAGGTCCATGCAGGTATTGTAAATGATATACTGGGTACTGCTGTACTTGATACTACAACTTCATGGATCACATAAAGCATCTGAGCTGATTTTACGGGAAGTGCAGAACTTACTTTTTRTACCTCACGTAGCTCAAACAAAGAAATGTTCCTGTATGAGCCATGCCAGATTGAATTGGCTGGCACATTGACAAATCCCTAATTCACTGAAGGGTAAACTCCTCTTGCTTCACCACTGACTGTATCAAACCCAATGTGGAAGCTGTCTGCCAATTAAGATCTCTATTTTGTGTCAACCTGTAAACTGATCAACATCCTTGATGGGAGTGTAATGAAGTAATCCATGAAGCTTGTTAGTGTCTCTGACCCATGGCTTGATGGTAACTACTGTAGGGTTCTTATAATGGGAGTAAATGAGTTGTAGAATAACGAATCACAGAATTACCTGGATTTGCACTTACTGCACAGTATGTTCTCACAGATTCAAGCATTTGTTCAATGGCATTGTAATAACTCATTGACAGAGTGTACAGAAAAATGATACATTTGTTGTGATTTGTAAAAACTGAAAGGATTGTCTTTAGGGTGGCCATAAACTGTTACATTGGTGAATTTGGGACTGTTGCCAGTGATACACTGTTGATTTGAATAATGATTTAATATTCCCCGCTTGGATAGAAGAAAAGTCCTGTTGCATCAGGTATCTGTCCCTTCTCTACCTGTTTTACTCATTGAGTATTTGTGTACAATGCTTTGTTGCCAATCAAAGTCTTTTGTCCATCTGTCAGACTCAGTCAGTCTTTCCTGTTGTTTAATGAACAATGGGGGTGCAGTTTCAATGGTTCATTTGGGTAAGGGCAGAAAATATAAATCAAGTTTACAATTAATTGGCAAAGCTAAGCCCTCTGTGCTTGTCTTGCTGGCCTTTTTTGAGTGCCAAGTCTATGGCTGGTTATGTTTTTGTCTTTGTGGCAGATCCATCACTTTGGGTGTTTAGCATGGTTTGGGGTTTTAGGGAAGACTCAGCTGCCTGCTTGTGATATGGGAAGGTCATAAAGCTTTTCCTGATCTTCTTGTCTGATACATCTGCCTTTGAAGACAGCCAGCCGTACAAACACAGAGCTCTGRGTAAATTATAGCTTGTCTTTATTTATTTAATTTATTTAAGTGAATACAGCCACCTTTGTTCAACAATCTTAGTTCAACATGTTCCATTTCCAATTGTGAAAATGGCCTGTGATTTAATGTGTTTGTGAACCTGCTTGATTGATAAGATAAATAACAGCTTGCAAAGCTTTCATACTGCTTTTTATGCTGGAGRTTGTGCTTCTTTTAACATAGTCAAGGCTTTCCTTAAGGAATAATGGCAATACTAACTAACTGAGAATTGCCAAGACATTCTTGGGATATGAAACCACAAAGCCCCCCCCAAAAAAAAGTGTGGGGTGTGTGTATATAACACAGCAACCACAGATGATTATTTATTTTTTTTTCAGTGTGGAGATTGGCAGAGTTTTTGCTGGATTCACAAGGTATCATGGAGTGGATGTTTCAGGCTACATGGAGTCAAATGTTGCAGATTGCCAGGAATGCCAACTTCCCTTTTTACATGGCTTCTTGCCCTTTTTCTATGTCCACCATTCAGCTCATTTCTCCAGGGTCTGAGTATAATTCTGGTTATGTAGTACCTGTACCTCCTTTCCCTGGTGCAATGGAATAAAGCTGTTTGKTGATTGTACAGATGTGTGCACCCAGTTTAGAAGTGCACTCAAATAGTTTCTTCACCAAGTTTTCATGTTAGGATAGAATAGACAGTTTCAATTGGAAGGGAACTACAGTTGTCATCCAGTGCAGCTGCCTGACCACTTCAGGGCTGACCAAATGCTAAAGCATGTTGTTAAGGTCATTGTCCTAAGGCCTCTTAAACACTGCTAACAGGCTTGGGGCAAYAAAAAATTTAACTTTCCTAAAAAAATAACATGAGCAAAAAASTAAGCTGTTGATGATTTTTATTGATGTAGAAACTGTATAGCCTTAAAAATGCTTCGATTGAGTTTCCACAGTATTTTTTCTGTTYGTTGTTCAGTAGATATTTCATCTGGAATTAGAATACAGCAAGTATTCTGCTAGTGCTGGTAATTTACCTGCAATTCAGACTTCTATAGCTATTTCAGTTGAGCTGAAATACCCTGCAAAATACTTTTCTAAACTCAAACTGCAGCACATTTTCTTATTCCTTTTCTTTGATGTCCCTTTTTATCCCAAGGGAAAGCTCTTTGCTGTTAGGAAAARCAGGGGTTGAAGAACATAAACAGATTTTTAAAGAAGTACAAAGACCCAAACTAAGAAATTAGATGCATGCTAAGATGTTCAGAAGCTGCATGTTTTAAAACTTTGAATTTTTCTTCAAATTTAGATAACTCTTAAGGGAATTATGTAGTCAAGATTGTCTATGGCTAAGAGGAGAATRGATTGAGTTTGTAATTTTTGGCTAATGKTGTCTTTTTGGCATAACTATTTGTAACAGTTGTTTAGTAGGAGAACTGTAAATAACCCAGAGAAGGCTGAGAGCTGAGATTTCACCTCTGGTCAAAAACTTGAAAACCTCCGGAGTTTATTTGAATTTTCACTTTTCAAGATACTTCATCAACTTTCTCTAAATTTTAACTTCTGCATATTTAAAACAACATATTGCAACATGGGAAAAGAGTTAATAAAACRAAGTACTGGTTCAGTTGAAACAGAGTTGGGAGAACTGCACAGCATCCAGCCAGCTAAAATTTTTAGGCTTTATCTTCTGAAGTTTTGCTGAACCAGCTAGAATTTAAGAGAAAAATTACAAAGAATTAATGCTTTCTATTCTCAAGTAATTTCTTAACAAGATATTTATTTTTATTTGATCTTTCTGGCTTCCAGGGAAAATAATGGAAAAACAGCACTATCTCATTTCAATGTAAAATAATATGTTATTCTTAAAGAAAAACATGCTTGTATGCTGAAATTATTGGAGACTTAAATGTCTTTGATATTGGCTACAGCTGCTGTTAGAGGGATGTTTTGTTTGTCAGAGAACAGATATGTTTGGAGTTCTTCCGTCAGTGTTATAAGGCCAATAAGAGGAATTCCTTCCTCTATCTTCTTAAATTACTCTAGATTTCAGCATGAGAATAGCAGTAATTTGTAATACTGTAGAAAAAGAAACTTTCTTTTCATTATGATGATCACTGACCCATTTCCTCTGATTTTAGGTTCAGTACTCTCATTTTTACTGTAATAGCAATGAAAAAAAGTGTTTTCATACTTTTGGACAAGAAATCAATTCAATTCCTTTTGGTCTTGGTGAAGTCTCTGAACAATAAAGCACTAAATGGTCAAATGTATTTTGAAAATATCAGGTACTCTATTGACTTTCTTGTATGTACAATGGTTACAAATCAGCTTGCCACAGAATAGGATATCTCAGTTGGAAAGGATCTACCAGCAATCATTTAGTCCAACTGCCTGACCACCTGACCAAAAGCTAAAGCATATTGTGAAAGGCATTGCCTGGATGCCTCTTAAACACTTTATTCTTCCTAGGAAGTCTCTTCCAGTGCTTTACCACCCTCTCAATAAAGAAATATTTCCTAATGTTCAGTCTGAACATCCCCTGGCACAGCTTAGGACCATTCCCATGTGTCCTATCACTGAACACTGGAGAGAAGAGCTCAGCACATCCATCTCCACTTTCCCTCAGCCCCCTTCTCTCCAAACTGGACCAACTCAAAGTCCTCAACTGCTCCTCACAGGACATGTCTTCCAGCCTTGTCAACAGCTTTGTCACCCTCTTCTGGATGCACTCACAGAACTCCACATCCTTTTTAAACTGTGGGGCCCAGAGCTGCACAGAATACTCCAGGTGAGGCTGCACCAACACTGAATGGAGGACAATCACCTCCTTTCACCAACTGGCTCTGCTGTTTTTGATGCACCCTGGGATGGGGTTTGCCCTCCTGGCTGCCTGGGCTCCCTCCCTGCTCCCTCCCATTGAGCTGCTGCCAACCAGCACCTCCAGATCCCTTTGTGCAGGGCTGCTCTCCAGCCACTCCTCTCACTGTTTATACCTTTTCCTGGTGTTAGTCCATCCCAGGTRCCAAATCTGGCATTTGTTCTTGTTAAATTTCATGTTATTGATGATTACCCAGTTCTCCGATGTGTYGAGATGTCTCTGCAAAYTTCCTAATGGTGCATTGAACTCCTTCATCCAGATGACTGATAAATATCTTGAACAGAACTGGCCCTAGAACCCTGAGAAACATTGCTGGTGCCGTCACCAATCAGCTGTAACTGAGCACTCTGGGCTCTGCCCTTCAGCCAGTTCTTCACCCAGTGCATTGTGAACCCACTCACCCCACAGCTGGACAGCTTGTCCAGGGGAATGTTTTGAGGAACAGTGTCAAAAGCCTTATTAGAATTTTAAAAGGAAAAATCATCCATTTTCTTTCCTTGTCACTCATGAGGAGGACAATTTTATCATAAAATGTTATCAAGTTAGTTAAATAGGACTTTCTCTACCAAACTTGAGCTGAGTCAAAGTTTAAATAAAAATAGATCCTTAAACTTTATCTTGTAGRTTCATTCCCAAGTACTTGGTCAGGAGCTCTGAAAAATCAATCAGAGTATTTATAAATTCATGATACCTTAAGGGATGCTTTTCTAAAGTCTGGGACATGTGGTGACCATTAATGGTGGCTCTGTAAGAACCTCAGAAGTATTTTCTTCCTTGCAGGTGCATTTCAGATAAAATTTGTTGTGGTTTTTTGTTTGTAATTAATAAATATCTGAGCAGTTGATCTTTGACGTATTGAACGTATGCTAAAGATTAACTGTTAGAAATTTAAATTTATTTTGTTTAGTTTAAAAGTACAGGCAGCTCTATTATGAAACAAGTACCAAAAGGCCAAATTAGACATTCATCTCCAAGAACATGAAAAGTGCTAGCTCTGGTGGTATTAGAGATGTAAATGTTTTAGGTCACATAAGTTCGCTTAAGCAAGAATTATTTTTTTATTTATTTTTGCATAAATAACTAGAAAAATACTCATAGGGTGATAGGCTTTATATCTTACTGTACTTGTAATGTTACCATTTTTTACTTTTGCTTGACTGAACAATATTGTGCCTAATAAAGAGCAATCCACCATGTATTTTTGGAGTCTAGGTGCCAGGAGTTTATGTATCTTTTACACCAGCCTTCTTAAGCCAGGCATGTCTGGTTGTAACAACTGTGAGAAGTTGACTACTCATCTAGTATTTTCTGAAAGGATTTAATGCTTTTGAAATCTCAAGTACCATAACTGCAATACCAGTACAGTTCACTGGAAGCATTGGGACTGAACTACTTCGTTAGTTATCACTGGCAAGTAAGAATGTCCTTCATGCCAGAAACTCCAGAAAATCTTCCTGGTCTTCTAAGTGCTGTTGGCTAAAGCATCAGTTCCTATTTCAAATAGCAGTCTGGATTCAGTTGGCAGTGTGTAGTGTGCCTAGCACTGTGTTGTGGGCCAGCATCTGTGTTCTGGGTTTGTTGGCACAAAAGTAATAACCTTTTGGTTTWAATGAAAGAAGGAAAATAAAGCTGGCAAAAACATTTCTCTTAAGAGTAGTGAATGATGTTTTTGTTTTTCCATCTTCAAAACACAGGGCATTTTAGTTAATTATGTTTTTTCAACATAATCAAAGTAGTACATTCCAACTACACAAAAAAAAAAAAAGAAATGTAAATTGAAAGAAACTGGAGGAAAAGCAGCCCTATCAACAAGGGAAAGTTGACTCTAATTCTTTTTTGCCTCATGTGTCATGTAGTATAGCAACAGGAAGAGTTTCAAATTGCKTGCTAAACTTCTGCTTCCCTGTCATTGCAATACAAAAAGACTAGGAATGGTTAGGTAAATAACAAAGGAGGTATGTCTGTGGGCATCAGCTGAGTGATTGGAATATTGATTATGAGCCACAAAATCACTTAAAATACTCCAGTCCGTGTCTGTGGATTGGTTGAAGGAGGGTGACAGTGATGATGGTGAGCAGAAGATTTGAGAAAATTAACAGTAGGAAGAAGGARGGATACAAAATCCAGACACACTTACTTTGCTGGGTGTCAAGGGCAAGGGCAATACCACAGCAAATCAGTTTTTGTGTTTTCATCTCCCTTTTGGTCTCCTTTCAAAGAGTATGTGTATGTATCAACATGAGCAGAATTTTGTTTAAAAAGTTCTGTCCTTCAGTTCTTAGGCACTGRCCACATCAGTAAGTTAAAACTGTTTGAAATTGATGTGCCTGAAATACTGTCAAGTTCCACTAATTTTTATTAAGTATTCAGTGGGGTCTTTCAGAAGATGCAGCCTGTGCTTTTGTAAGGGCTTGTAAGCTCCTGTGTGGCTTCTGAAAAGAAACAGTTTGTGGGCATCCGTTCCACAAAATGGTTCAGAGCTGCYTCGTGGTGCTGGGTGCTCAAGGTTGCTGTGGTCTGTGGCTGTGGTGAGGGGCATCCCCCCAATTCCTGCCTCWCACCCTGGTGGGGTGCAGCTCGCTCTCCCCTCCGTGTGCTCTGTGAGTTGGGGCACTCAGCTCCGCAGGTGGGATTGTGCTGGGCTCTACCTCCCTGGCTGGATTTCAGGTGCTGCAGAGCTGAGCAGAATTAGATGCYTGTCGGATCTGTCAGTAGGTGTTATCAAAAATAACCAGAATCATGTTTTTCCTCCCTAGAAAAGTTGATTGCCTATCAGCGGGAATTTCATGCTTTGAAGGAGCGTCTCCGTATCGCCGAGCACCGCACTCTGCAGCGCTCTTCCGAGCTCAACGCCATCCTGGAGCAGTTCAGGCGGGCAGTGGCAGAAACAAACGGCAGTAAGAATGCAATGAACAATTTTTCAGGTAYGTTCTCTGACTGAGAGAGACTTTTTTATAATTCTGCAATGCCAATATCTCTTCTTATTACTATAGAATAAGGAATTGCTGCCAAAACAGCCAAATGATAGTGTTCAGCASTGTGAATAAAGAATGTGTAATATATCTGGTGTGGGTGTCTTTGGTTTGTTTTTTCTGATTGTTGTTCTTAATGATTCACCCACTCTTACTCAGTTCCTAAAGTTGTAACAGTTACTTACTCCACACCTAGCTCCCAAAGTTTGGAACTTCTGTTTACTTATTTAATATGTTGAATATGTTGTGACAATTAATTTACATCACTCTTCAAATAGAGGGGAAAAGCGAGCAAACAGAAGAAATGGATGAACTTGAAGCAGTTAAAATATGTTTAAAAGTCAACTGAAGATATAAAATCATATAGACTAAAGTATTGATTATGATTTGTAAAAAGCAYGGATAATGGCCTTTTCAATAACTAATAATCAAACTAATCATGTCTTCTGTAAATTTTTACCCATTTTGGAGACTGATGCTTAGGTTTACAAAAAGCTGTTTGGCAATATTAGAGAAAGACTTCACAATATTCACCAAATTATTGAAGTTAAGTTTTAAACACATGCTGTTACTGCTTTAGTCACTCTGATTTTTGTGGATGAAAAATGAATAGCAAATAAATACAAATTCTCTGTCAAGAGGTCTGATTTAGTCGCTTGCAGAAATTTCACTGTGTTGGTCTAACAAGAAGYTGAAACCCAAAGGGTTTTGCAAATCAAAAATCTGAAACGAGATTTTTTTAATTCATAGTATACTTGCATTTGTGCTATGATTTACTGGTTTTGATAGAATACTTTTTTGTGGGGAAATGGTTATAATTATAGGTCTTGGTGCTGATGCTAATCATGAATTGCTGTCTGACATTAATGGCCTGATCTCGGTAGTCCCCTGGGTCTCCAGGAATTGCACAGATAAAGGTTACGTTTAGCATGGTCTGTAAACCTTGTCTTCCTATATATCAAATATATGTTTTTGCTTTTAAAGTAAACCATGAAGGAAGTCAAATAATTTTGATTCTGAGTTTAAGATTAAGTTATTACCACATWTGTTTCTGAAATTGACTTAGCTTGCTTATAGCCAATAGAGTTATAGGGAGTTATTCTCTTCTGATGCCGCTGGAAGTGTAATTCATGTAACATTCTACCGTGTCTGGATCCCAGCTGAGATGGACATCCACGTTTTTCCATGTAGAGCCATAATGGGAAGCCAGCTGAACAGCTGAGCTCTAGTGCTAAGAATATAGGATTAGATAGATTTTTTTTAAGCTTAATATACTTAAGTATACATAATACTATTTGCTCTCTTTGAAGCTAGAAGAAATCAAGATTATTTTGTGTAGACCCTTATTCATTCAAAGAGCKGTCATGCTTGGACAGAATGCAGTCCAGCTTTTGCTGATGAAGTTAAATGTTGGCAGGAAAAGTAAATTGTGCCTGTATTGGAGTCTGTCAAAATAGGCACATTTACTTATGGCATCTATTTACAAAGCTTTCTGCAAAGTTTGAGGTAGTAAGGAATTTAGGTACACCAAAAAACATGCACTCCAAACGTACAGAACCAAAAATCGCAACAAAACCCATCTATCTTTGTAGAAGCTCTGCTCAGAATCTGAGGGGAATGAAACTTATGGCATTATTTTCTTTACTTCTTCTCAATTTTATCTCAAGAAATCTTGAGTACAGCTTTTTTACTTAACTTGATATTATAAAGCCTGTAAGTTTTCAAAGATCCATATGCTATCATATTTGTCATTTGAAATGAGTTGTTTTCACACTCGATGCAAGAAAATGAACACGCACAGCAGGGTAATTTTAAAAACTGTTATTTGCAACTTTGAGAGCCACCTGGACATACTGCGAGGCAGTAGCTCCAGAAGGAGCAAGAATGATTCTAATGGAATCTAATAGGATAATTCTATTCCAGTGGACTAAAAAAATTTGCATTAGATTTCATTTTTTTGCAGGAATACTCAAAATCTCAAGTGTATATTTAATGCTATTTTATTTTGTGTCTGTATGTGTAGTATATTTCAATATGTACTTGTAGCTCTGTAAAGTTATTTGCAGTAGCATTGCTGCATGGTGATRACCTCAGTAAGCAAAAGTAAACAATTATCTAGGCAAATAAATTTCCCATTTGATTAACTGGTAAAAAAACCATCAAAACCACAAGCCCCCAGATAAATGGAGCATTCTTTACTTCTGTGAATTCACACTAAATCTTATGTAATCAGGTAAGTATTCACTGTACCTGTAACAAGGTTAGGTGTAAAGTAGTTTTTGCCATCATTTATTAAAAAAATCAAAATAAGAAAATACTTCCTTTGTAGACAAGATATAATGCCTCAGAGAAATGCATAATTTGTTCTGGCTTTCAGTTAGGACTAATTTTATGCTGTTAGAATTTTATGCTGTTTACTGTTGCTTAAAACTTCATATTATTTGTTTTCTGCATTGCTGATTCCCTGTGTGTTTGCAGATGAGACGCTGAAATTGTTAAAAGAGCTAACAAGTAGAAAATCTCTTCAAGTGCCAAATATCTATTACCATTTGCCTCATTTGTTGAAAAATGAAGGAAGCCTTCAACCTTCTGTGCAGGTTGGCCTTGGAAGGACAGGAGGTATGCTGATATGATGGTTATTTCATGTTTTATATCTGGAGGACCTTCTAGTTTTAGAAATAGAATTTACTGCATTTCTTGGTAGATCAAGGACATCTCGTTTAACTTGTGTGATATTGATATCCTTTGAATTCGCACTGAATCCGAGATGAAAGGAGCTTGGTTTCAGCTTTGCTCTTTTCTGCATAATCTCAATCACACCCCATGCTGTGTTAAGATACACATTAAGAAGCATTTAGTTCGGATGAATTTTTTGTAACTGAAGGRAAACAAAGCTCAAGCATTACAGATTCTGAACTGCTAATGGATAYCCCTTTGGCTTTTCAGATTTGTGGRGCAGCCATGCATGGATATAATTATTTTAGCACTGATGTTTCTCTTGTTCTGATCTGTGTATTTCAATGGATAAATTAAAAGTTGAGATGATTAAGATAATCACATATAAWTGCATCAATAAAACCTGGACATAGGAGGGAGTGCTGTAGTTACTCCTGGCCTGTGTCTTTTTATTACTTTAGTAAGTTTGATTGCTCCTTCTTTTAACACAAGGACTGCCTGAGTGACAGATATGTGGGCTTAGGCCATACGTTTATTTTTCTGACTATAAATACCTTTTATTTCAAGGTTGTTATTCAAGGAGGAAAAATCTAATAATCCGTTATTGTTTTTAGTGAAGTCTGTATTGTGTCCCCCTGGGAATTTGGAATTACGAAATAGAAATTGGAATCAGGTTTATTTAATTAAATGGARGAAGGGAATTCAGGGTTTCAGGATTTCATGAAGTCTGCTTTATCCTTTTACTGCATTCCTGCAGTGCTCCCACTAGGTAGCCAGCCCTGGTTACATTGCAGAAGAAAAACTATGGAAAAATTAAGGAGCACAGGAGTCAAATGGACAGCTGAAAGGTGGTGTCGATAATATTATAGCTGGGGACCATGCGTTGTGGTGCTRTTGTCAGAGATAAGAGATTTTGTTGAGGAACTTCTGTGAAATTCTGATCTCCTGAACTTGTTTTTTCAGAAGAAGCAAAACCAGGTACAAGGAAAGTAATAGAGTTTTGCAGCATTATTGTTTTGAAAGATAACTTCTGARAAGTTAAATACTTGAGTTATGAAGAATGGTTATATCAGTTTTAAAGTAAAACTTAGGGAGTTTAATCACTCTTGGTGCACCTTACCTGATTAATACCATGGTTTTACTATTGTATTATGTTTYGTATGACATTTTGGTAGCAGGGAGGCTACTGGGCTGGTTTCTGTAAGAGGGTGCCAGCAGCTTTTCCTGTGTCCAGTAGAGCCAATAGCCAGATCAGTGCCACTGGAATAACAGATTGAAGGTGGGGGGGAAGAAAACTGCACAAGGGCGACTGCAGCTGGAGAGAGGAGTGAGAACATGCAAGAGCACTGCAGACAGCAAGGTCAGTGCAGAAGGAAGGGGAGAAGGTGCTCCAGGTATCGGGGCAGAGAGTCCAGAGATCCACGTGCAGCCCCTGGAGGACCTCATRTCAGAGCAGGTGGATGCCCAAAGGAGGTGTGATCCCATGGGAAGCCCACACAGGAACAGGCTCCTGGCAGGACCCATGGAGAGAGGAGCTCACGGTGGAGCAGTTTGCTGGCAGGACCTGTGACCCCTCAGGGGACCCACACTGGAGCAGACTGTTCTAGAAGAACTGCAGTTCTTACATTGGACATGTTCATGGACGACCATCTGCCATGGCAGGGACCACGTGCTGGATTGGGGAAGAGTCTGAGGAATTCTCCCACTGAGGAGAAAGAAGTTGTGGAGATCATGTGTGATGAGCTGAATCCCAGCCTCCATTCCCCATGCCCCTGTGCTGCTGGTAGGGAGGAGGCAGAGAAATCAGGTGTGAAGTTGAGCCCAGGACAAAGGGAAATGTGAGGGGAAGGTGTTCTAAAATTTGTTTTTATTTCCATTACCCTATGTTCATTTGATGGGTAATAAATTAAATTACCTTCCTCACATCTTCTTTGCCTGTGACAGTAACTAGTGAATGACCTCTCCCTGCCCTTGTTTTTACCCATGAACCTTTTGTTATATTTTCTCCTCCCTGTCCAGGTGAGGAGGTGAGCTATAGAGCAGCTTTGGTGGGTACCTAGTGTCCAGTCAGGATCAGCCCACCACACCTACACAATAGTCTGGCATGTCTAGGATTGCTTCATTTGTCTGCTGTTTGTTCTGAGCATTGGTGGTGGTTGTTTGTCAAGTTCCTGATGCTGGGTAGCATATTTTTAAACTGTTTTTAATTACTCTTGCCTCCAGTTTTTAACTCTTGACATTTCTTAAGCAACGCCTTATTCCAAGATTTTTGTTTTCTATCTTGTGTATGAAATCACTGAAAGTACCTTTCTGGTTTGTTTGATTTCAGTTTCCATTGTAATGGGAATACCTACAGTGAAAAGAAAAGTCAAGTCTTACCTTACAGAAACTCTCCACTCCCTTATTGATAAGCTGTCCCCTGAAGAAAAACTGGATTGTGTTATGGTTGTCTTTATAGGAGAGGTAATACTTAAAAGTTCTTCATATTATTTCTAACCTGCCTTTAATCACAAGTAACACTTTTTTCAGGAGCTGATGAGGATCTACTTTTTCTTCAAGATGTAGATAGATGACTCTCTTCTTTCAGGAAAAGGAGTGTCAGTCTTGGGTTTCTGAGGTACAATCCTAAAGAGCCCAGCTTTTTCTGTTTATCAGGGGAATAGAGGACATGGATTCAGTGGAATGGTTATTTTGCAAGTCTTCTTGTGTTTATACCTAGTGACAAAGATATGCCAGTTATCTTATTCCTTCAATGTAAGAATRATGGCTAAGGAACTCTTTTGTAGGGGAGGATTCCTCCCATTTTTCTGAATGCCACTGCTTAGTCCTCTGTCAAACGAGTGCTTCGGTTTGAGACATGAGRCACAGACTGTTACTGAATTAATTTTCTGGACAATGTGGATGTTTGAAACCCAGACCTTTTTAATGGATTAATTCAGCGTTCAGTTGGACTGTTTGTTCAGTTTGGCTCTGATTTAGTGGAAATCAAATTTAGGAAATTGATAGAGTACTTTCAGAAATAATTCTGTTGGATGCTGGGAAGTGCATGTACCTATTTTGTTCTCCATGCTTTTCCCAGAAGTCTGACTTGGACAGTAGGAAATTTATGTTTGACCTTCATCCATCTAATGGTGTAGTTCTGTGCTGGAATAGTCTTTTATAAGTCCCACAGATGAAAATTCAAATCCCCAATTATAACTGAAAATGGTTTTAATTCAGTGAGCCAGTGTCCATTCAGGGATGAATCAGTGGAAAACCTGACGTTTTAATACTTCTATTTATCAACATATTTTAAAACTTTCCTTGAAAAGTTTGTAAATATTTTGCTTTTACCTGAGAACTGTTTCTTAGTGTTTTCTAATGCAAATTGCTCTTTTTTCTTGACAGCCAGTCAAAAATTATCTGCCTGAATAGATACTATTTTTCTGAAAAAAAGGTGTTTTTTTCTCTTGGTTGTGAATATCAGTGTAACAGAATTCTTTCTGAATTGCTGGAATGCAGTGGGGTTTTTTCCCTGTATTAGTTGGAGGAATTTTATTGCCTGTTAATAAGGCTTCTTCTCAAGGTTTAAAACTAAAGTTCCATTTGTTTTGCTTAAGGAGGTCTGAGCTATGAAAACACTCTGTTATCATTGGATTTTCTGTCTTCTGCAAAATTTGGAATAGGAGTGGAGTGTCCCCAACTGCATAATCTTTTGTTGCCTTAGACAGGCTGTATTGCTATATTCAGGTTTTCCATAGCTGAATAACTTTCTTCCTTTGAGGTGGTGGGAAATTCTCTCACTTTGGGAGTGATTCTGCACAAGTGACTGAGAATGAACGTTTTAACATGGAAGYTATTGCTCCTGTGCCCATGGAGAATTGTGTGGTTGTTCTGGACTGGGATACAGTTACCTCTTTATTCCATCTCTTTGAGGGTAGTTCTGTGTGTTTACTCGGGTATCTGTTTTGGGCATGGCAAGTCGTGAATRTCTGGGAAAATTTGAAGAATTTTTGTTTAAATTTTTGTTCTGTTGTAACCATTTGTTAGATTTGCCTTTCTTTTTCTTTATTCCTTCCAATTTATTCTTTTTCCTTCTTTATTCTCGGACCATGTTTTTTATTTTCTTAAGCTCAGTAACTCACTGTTTGTTTTGTAATTGCTACAGGGAACTCTCTWAATGATTAATATGGTGCATTAAATWCTTCATCCTGAATTATRCTGTGCTYTTTCYGAGTTATTCTGTATGTTTCAGTTTCCTTCTGCAAGATAAAAAGTGTAGATTCATTAAGCATTTTCTCTGGCTGTTTCAAGGAAGGCCTACTCCTCTGGTAGACTTTTGTTTCTCCTTAAAGGAGAGGAAGGGCCAAATCTTTTAAAATAGCTTTGTCTATGTGGTATCCTAGCCTAAAATGCATTAGGCTATTGCTGTCATTAACATGYGCAATAATAAAGGCTTATTTAAAAATACATTAGGGCTTTGACAAACTATGCTTATATTAAAAATTATGGCAAATTTCTAAAAAAAGGCATGGCCTCTGCTCAAACATATGTGCAGTTTAAGTATGGCAAGAAATGGTCATAGGGTAAGGTTATGTAATTTTGCTAATAAGCTTAAAATTGCTATCTGGGCCTTGTCTATAGCTTGYAGCAACAACAAAAGAAGAAGCACAAGACTAAAAAAATAGTCTTACGAGAAAATTATATGAAAAATAGTATTTTTAAAGGATTTTAGTATTTTTCTTGCTATCATTATTTGAGAAATCAAATTTTCACTGTTTAAGCAGCATTGCTGGGAGCCACGGAATGTAAGCTCTTTGTCCTAGGCATTGGACAAAACTCTTCTAATAYGGCTGGTTTTTTAGTAGCTCAAACTCACTMATTTCTTGTAATTTTATTTTTTACWARAAAATGAATTAGAAGGCTAATGGCCTTCTGCAAATAGCATCAACAGTGTAAACAGATGAGCTAGTAAATATAGATGCATTTTGGTTGCTAAATAAAGAGATCTGCATATTCATTTACTGTATGGATATTTCTCAGTAATATAATTACACACAGTAAATTTCCATACTGGAAGTTCAAGAAACTCTGAAATATCTCAGCTGATGTGATAACTAATCACCARTTTAAATAATTACTAGAATTGCTTGACAGTAAACTGTACAATTGTCCTAGTTACTGACATATGTCTCTGTGTTCTCCAATTTGTTAAAATAACTTAGTGGCAGAATAATTTGCAGGTATTCATTAGGATGACTAATAAATAGGCATGATTAATTTTACCTCTATAATTCAAAATCTTTTTATTCCCCCTGACTACGTAGCTAGTTTCTTGCTYGTATGAGTTGAAAACAAACAATTCAAATCTCATAAACCTGCTTTGTATAAGAACTTGCTTTCATAAGGCATAAGTCTAGATTTAGGAAACTATGAACTCCAGATTAAAATGTTGTCTAGTATTTTTATTTAATAGGGTTTGTAATTAATATGGGAAGCATGTTTTTGATGTACTTTAAATGATCATACTGGAACAACAGACATATATATATATATATACACACACTACTGAATATGAGAGAAATTAGGATACTTCCCTGGTATCTAAACAACATGTTGGGATTTTTTTCTGAGGGGCGATCTCATTTGCCATAAAGAAAATGCATCTGAGACTTGTTCTAAATATATCAGAAATTATTGTCAGTCCACTTCATTAATCAGAGTCTGCACTTAGCACAGTCTTTTGTACAAACAGTARTCAGTGCAAACTGGAAAGACTATAAGCCCTTGATTTGACCAAAAATATCAGAAGGACAAATAATTTCAGGAAGAATTGGAAGATGCTACAGGTATGCACAAGCATTTTGCTATTTTTGAATGCTCCTGATTGCACCTGACCAGGTAATAATTGACCAGCCTTTTGTTCTTGGAGCATTAAGCCATGTGTTATACTTTCTTGCATATTCCTTGTTTAAATCTGACTCTGTTGTTTCATGTACATACAGTTCACTTAAGCTGGAAAAACCGGCACATCTTGATTATCTTTTACTGTCACTGTTATCTCTTTATGTAAACGGCTGCTGCTAAATTAAAAGATGTTGATCTTTAATAGTGCTTTCTCTGTGCTCCTTCTGAGGAGAATMTTTTTTTATTTATTATTTCTTTGGAAAAGTTTCAAGCACCCAGCAAGTTACCATCCTGTGCACTGGTATGAATGAAGCCTCAGCAAATTAAGGACTGGTGCACATGCTGGGTCAGACCTTGCTGAACCTGTTTTGTAGGTATTAACATTGCACTGCAATATGTAAAACTTCTCTACAAATGAAACAAACCTGTATTTTCAGCTCTTCTTGCTCTGGGCCTGAATTACAGTTCTCTTTGATCATCAGCTCTCTTGATAAAAAACAAAAKAGTATTTTGATTGTCTTACTCAGCCTGGATGTATTAGCATCATCCCAGCAACAGGGTTGTTCATACTTTCTGCTGMTTGTTGAAAACGTGAGATGCTCCTTCCTGGAACTGCCCTAGAGAGTGTATTCCTAGTCCTTGGAAGTTCTGACTGTGCATCTTGAATTGGAGAAAATCCAGTAGATCTTAGCATGTGCACTATGTATGTGTATGATGTATATATATTTTTAAAAAATCAAAGTTGTTGTGTCAAGATACATTATCTACACTGAATAATATTAAAGACCTACATAGATGGGAATCTTTGWTTTGGATATCTCACTCAGAACTGATCAGGATGAACACACTTTCTAGACACACTGCCAGCTCTTGTATTTGAAAAGGTAGCTTGACTTGTCAGTGAGAATTTGAGGTATTTATGCTGTTTTGTGGTCCCTGCTACTTTGGCACCTAACCTTTGGTTTGCAGATTTATGGATTGCTGATACTTTGGATTGCTGGATGGATTGCTGGATGGATTGCTGGCACCAACATGGGATTTTATGCTCCTCTTTCCATGTCAGTGACTAGCAAAGTTTTTATAAGGAATTAAAAAAAAAAAACAGTGATAAAAATCTTTCCTAGATCTAAGAAAGTGATAAAAATCTTTCCTAGATCTAAGAAAAGATCCTTGACAGGATCTGAAAACTTAAGTGTACCTGAGAAAAATTCAGTATCTCAGCAGAAAGCTGAAATCCAGGACTGTGTTCTTTCCTGACACCCCAGACTGGAATAACTGAAATGCTTCTCTGAGATATTTGCTGGGGAACAAACAATGACTATCTGATGCTTCTGGTAAGGCAGCATCACTATTGAGAGCCAGAGTGGTGCTGATCTCTCTGGTGACATCCAGGATATTTGTGAAGTGGGAAGTAACAGTAATAATCTTATTTCAGAAGCTTTGTGGCAGGTGCCTTCATACCTGCACAATGTCCTGCAAATAAAGAACCCATATTTACCACAGTAAAAGGGTACTTGGGACTGTGCACAACAACTGCCTGTCTTCTGGAAGACAAACTGTTTAGACCATTTCAGCAATTTAGGAGCCTCCCCGAGCACAACAGAAGGTTTCCCATGTTGCAGGGCAGTATATGCTTCTTTCTGTCAAGCTCCACAAACCAGGCTTCATCTGCAACATGCACAAARCTAGCAGGAGGCTGTATGACACTGCCACAACTTGCATCTGAGTGTCCTGTCTGGAATTGCCCTGTGATGTTTTTTGCTCTGGCTGACCTTACAAAGTCAGCTTATTCTCTGATGTGACGTTGTGGTTCACAGCACATCCGTATGGATATGTCCCCTCATAATTGAGGATCTGACAGGCAGGGCATGAATGGTTGGAGAAACAGGAGTGGTATAGGAGTATTCTTGTATTCCTGCTATTGCTGCCAAAGCCTTGTGCATCGTGAAGCCCTGTCCTGAACTGATTTGTGTTAATCATAGAAACACAAAGAGATTTCATGCCTATGTGGTAGAGGGGGGAATTTCAGTAAGGGAGAGATGAAGTCATTAGCTCATGTAGGACACAGGCTACATTTTGCTTATGTAACAGTAGCTGGCTGTGTTATGACAGTATTCTCATTCCTGTTCTTGGCTTTGCATCTTGGTCTCAYGTTTCCCATATTTAACTTGAACTCGCTGCTTCAGATTTGAAAGAAGACACTGTATTCCTGAAAAGAATTCTTTTTCAGCTGCATTTTTTGAACTCTWAAAGATGATACTACCTTTTTCCACAGGCTTTGTTTATATACATACACTACTGCAACCACTGGAAGCCACTGCTGCACTTTTATTCCTTAGGGCTTTTACTTCACTGCATAAATATCCCAAAATAGGTCCAAATGCCACATTAGTGGCTGATTTTTCCTATGTAAATTTTAATGCCTTGTGTATAGGCAATAATATTCATATGTACTTTCACTATTTCGAGGCAAATAAACCTTTTCTGGAGTCTGTAATTTTATATTATTTGTCATTCTATGAAATACATRGTAAAATTATCCCACTCCTATTCTTTGGGGATGCTGATAGATAAAATAAAATGATAATTAGTAAGCAATAAAATGACCACACTATGCAGATTAGCATGCTTTGTTCCTCAGGTATTTTTTTCATTCTTTGAAGGGTGTTCTTGAATAATTCAAGACTGACTTCTAGTATATTTCATTTAAGAATTGAGTTCTGGAAAATTTAACAGTCTAGGTAAGTTTCCAAGATGGTGAAATGCCTCAAGGGCAAGACYTTGGAGGAGCAGCTGAAGTCACTTGGTTTGTTAAATTTAGAAGAGAAGACTGTGAGTTACCTCATCACAGTCTACAGCTTCCTCAGGTGGTCAGTGAAGAGGGATATGCTGATCTCTCTCTGGTGACCAGGGACAGGACMCAKGGRAATGGTGTGAAGCTGCATCAGGGCAGGTTCAGACTGGACATTAGGGAAAGGTTCTTCAYGGARTGGTCMGTCATGGGAATAGKSTGCCCATGGAAGTGGTCATGGCACTATGCCTCTCAGAGTTCAAGAATCACTTGGATGATGTCTTTAGAAATATTATTTAGTTTTAGGTAGTCCTACAAGGAGATGGGTGTTGGTGTTGATTCTTTTGGATCCTCTTCAGCTTGAGAGATTCTATGATTGCATCTTTTTTCTTTCCTATGCACCTGCCACTTAGGACAGCAAATAAACCTTTGGTCTTAAGTTCTATGGCTTTTCYTATATTTCGAGAAACAGTCTACCTTCTGTCATTCTTGAGGATATGAAGTCAGGATTTAACAMTATGAAAGTGTTGATTCTTAAAACYAGAAATTTTCGTTTTGTGTGACATTTGGCTAGCTGTTCATCCGAACTTTCTAACCTCTTGTTTTCTCTGCTAGCTAATGTATTCTTCTGCTTTGCTGTGCACACACTCACTCATAAAAATCAATAAAGMAGATTGAAAAGTTCACTGCTGCTGTACTTCTTTCGGTGTTACGAATAACGATGTCTGCTCAGATAATTTTTAGAACAATCGCAAACTTGAAGCGCAGCCTCACTTGCACTACAGGAAGGTGCTTTAGAGAACAGGAGCACAGCATTTAAAATAAACTGAGGAAATTTTAAAACTTATTTTATTGACAGTCTGCAACTTTAGTTTGTTCTAAAGCAGACTGTGAGGCTTTTTTTAAGAGAGATCGATCAAAGCAGTCTATATTCATTTGTCATCAAAACTGTTGATGSAAAGAGTTAAACCTTAGATACAGCCCT
Source organism: Malurus melanocephalus (assembly GCF_030028575.1). NCBI lineage: Eukaryota > Metazoa > Chordata > Aves > Passeriformes > Maluridae > Malurus > Malurus melanocephalus. Next base: position 196,458 of record NW_026623744.1, on the reverse strand, counting down.
GTTCACAGGGTTATGAAACTCGATAGATCTCATAAGCTAAAAACTTTCTTTTCTTGTTGAAAGTTTAGATAGGCTYAAGGGAATGCTAATGAAATACCTTGAAGATGAGTCTGCTGAGGATTATTAAATACATAAAATCACATCTGTTCTAAGGAAGTAACCTGAATTGACGGTATTTGGAATATGGATGACAGCAGGAGAGGGTGTTGTGTGTGCTTTTTTAAATCTTTGCTGTGTATCTTTTCATGGCTGCCTGTGCTGGAAGCAAGATACTGATGTGAATCAATCCTTCATCTGGTATGAATAGTTAAAGGAAAATGTCTCACTTCAAGTGTTTTGCATTCTCGTGAAGATCAGTAATTTCGTATGACTGGGAAGAAAGAACAGACCAAAAGATTTGAACTGCTGATATGAAAATAAACATTCCTACCTGTGGCTTTGAACACAAAGTTTTCAGAGATCCACTCACCATGACAGAGTTTGTAAGGCTTCATGGGATCCATTGATAAGATGCATCTTTGTGGCTGGGAGAATTAACTCTTTGGTTGGGTCCTAACACAATTTTGCGTTTAATTGCTTTAAAGGGATTTGTTCTTAAAATATTCATTTGTGCTTCTTTTTTATAGGTCCAAAAACTCCTAAGGATTTTTTAATCTTCAACCGTAGGTGTTTAAGTAAGAAAAAGTTATAGTTTTAGTAGTGCCTTTTTGATTTGATAGACAAAAACATTCATAATTGTAGTCTTACATGTGCTGCTGTCCTTGGGATCACCAGYGACATTTCATTTTCTAGCAGCACTGATACCCTAAAATAGATTTTAAGTTCATAATGTCTACTCCAAAGTCATCCGAGCATCTACCAGATGATTTTCTCTCAAAGCCTATGGAACAGTTACACATTTTCTTCCATGGGTGACTTTTTAAAATTAATCTGGATTTGTCTTGTCCTGTTTAAGGTTCTTGGAGACAAGCAGTCTCATGTCCTTCGGGTTGATAAAGAGGACCTTGCATCTTATTTTGTTAAGGCAGTAAAAACTTTCTTCCTTGAAAGTGGGGATTAGTTTTTGATTAATAATAGATTTTTTTTCCTGTTGCTTTTAAGTCKCTGACTGAATTAATACTGCTTGAAAGGTCCTTAGATTTTATTTAGCTCTTCCAGATTTCCTTCCATGGCTACCCTGCAAAGTCTTCTGTCTGCTTAACTCTTCCCTTGGGTATAGTCACTGCATGATCAAATTTATTGCATGTTCTCATACTTRTCTCTTAAWGTTGTGTGAATTAACTTAGAASTGCAACCTCCCTGRGATGTGTCCACRCCAGAGGGTGTTGGCAAAGATCCTRCTTAGGGTGGGCAATGAGAGGAGTTGATTGTGTCCTGAAGTTCTGATGTGRAAAGAGGATAGTCAAACTGCTGTCCTGAGGGGAAGGATTTAATGTTGAAATTTTGGTTCTCAATCTCATATGCTGCTGATAGATATAAATACAACTGYTTATTTTAAAATGATRGCAGAATACYAGTGTTTGAATGCATTTGMTCMTGTGAAAAATGGCATCAACTCTTCTAATCTACATGTTCTTTTTCATTTTAAAAATGTCATCTGCTTTTGCACAATCACTTTTTGATGCAGTGATTGCTGATTGAGAAGGAAAGGTTACCTACTAATCCAGCAGTGGAATTTGTTGTATCTCATGTTCAGAGCAGCTAAACCAGGCCTTCTTGACTTTTTGTGACAGCAGCCAAGCTGCATCTTTTTAATGTGATCCTATTGTTGATTRCTGCTCTGACTGAGAAACTGCCAGCCTTTTGTGTGAAGCACTCAAACAAATAATGGGAAGTAGAGAAAAAAAAACCTCTTATTCTAGATGGGGTTTTTTTTCTGATTGTGGTGTTTTTTTGTGTAAGAGTGTAAGGTTTTACAAGCAGTAGCAAAGCTTCATGGTAGTCTGCAAAATAGGTCAAAACTCTGTTCCCGCTAAGGAGATGTGCACTGRGGCACGGGCTTGTGAGCAGATATATGATTCCAGTTGGCATGAAGTTTGGCATTTATTTTAATCTCTGGAATACTGAATAGAAAGTAGCTGTGTTTCTGCTGAGTGTGTGTATGTAGATACGTTTATAAATAAATCCTGTATTTTTCTATGCAATTACAGTATGGACTGTATYGGATGTGTTGGAGTTCTTAATGCTGGCCTGGGTAACTGAAATTTGGCATGCCAACTGAAATGCAAATTTTTGTCTTTTCATATGATGATTGAACTGCAGTTTCTGTATTTTTAATGTTTAAAGGGTTTTGAAAAGAGAGAAAAAGAAATGCTTCAGTTAAAGATGGATATACTAAAATTATTTTTAGGTAGTCACTAGGTTACTCTGATTTGCAGCCATTACACAAAACAGAAAAAGTTATGCCTAATTCCATTAATTAAATGTGTATGAACAATGCATAGAAGTATTTAAACTGTGATATATCAAGGTCCATATAGACTTGTGAGTCTCCTTGTGTGGAACTCAGTGTGAGATGAGTTTTAAATTCTGAACACCTTAACAGCTTACTAGAASTTCTGTCCAGTACCTAGGCATAGCACTTAGGAAGAAAATACATATGGCAAAATTATGAGAAATACTTTCTACTCATATGTTCTTGTGATATTTAAAATCTGCTTTTGGAAGAAATCCACTGCTGTTGTTGTCCTTATTGAAAAGCATGCGTCACTGGCATTATGTTTGATTTCATAATAATAAATCTTTAAAAAATAGAAATWGCGATTTTTAAGATCAAAGGGTAAGCACCTTTATCAAACAAGATTAACAGTTCTATAGAAATGCTTGGGAGGGATTTATTCTCTGTGTATAATCCTTTAATGATATCCTGTGTTACAAATTCATCAGAAAAAATATGAACCATTCCTTTGTTTCCAGCATTTCAAAGACAATTCTTTCTCCAGAATCYTCATGAGCCAGAATCTGGGTTGATTTATAGACTATTCTTTTWAAAAATGTAAATGGCATGTCAAATCATTAGATTAATAAGTATAACAGAGACCAGGGGTCAGTCACATTTATGAGTTCACAAACTCTCTTTTCTTGGAACCCGTGTGTATAACCAGGTTGAATAATTGTCCAGTTCTGGCAATTTAGATGATGTAGACTTTTCCAGAATGTCATGATTTGTATYTTCACCAACAAGTAATTTTTAGAATCATTCTTTCTATGAGAACTGAGTGTATGATAGGATTTGTAGTCCCTCAAGTTTCATTTCTGACGCAAAAAAGCACCCCTAGTCAGGAAGGCAGCAGGTTCACTTCTGTCTGTGGTTGGGGCATTTACTTTAAATGCAAAGCTTAGGAGATGTACTTTTGAGGGAAGAGTGTGTGTGTTCAATGCACTGTTTTTCAGAAAGCTTTCTTTGGTAATATTTTCTTATTTATTACTATTGTTCGTATTATTACTATTATTATTACTATTATTATTACTATTATTATTTTTACTATTATTATTGTTCTTGTTGTTGTATAATAATAAGTTCTTCCTACACAAACACTCAGTGTTCATTTAGTCATAAAGAGCATGAGTTTTAACATTTTTTTGTCCAGTGCATATATGAGATAATTACACCGGTTTACAAAAAAATTTCATCTTCTCATATTAGAGATAAGACATAGTTATATGGATGCTGTGTTCTTGTACTGCTCCAATATCTCATGCAATGAAAGAGATTTTCAAGGACAGCCATCTGCAATGTTTATTTTACTTGGTTCTTTGACATGTAACTCCAGAACTGTCAAGTAATTGATTCATTTTTTATGTTTATTTATTTTTTTTTAATTTTTTTCCAGACTGATCTTGATTATGTGAACAGTGTTGTTGCAAGCCTGGAAAGAGAGTAAGTTGTAGTTTTAATTGGGGATTTCTTAGTTTATTGATGGGTTTGCTTTTTGATTTTTCCTAAATCAGATTCTGATAAGAAATTAAAAAATATTCTGTAAATAAGAGATCATGCCTTTTTGTTTCCTGAGGCTTTGGACTTCTGAACAAAAAAAGTAAGAGATGGCAAATTAAGAGGCARCGATTCAGTCAGTTAAACTGTAAAACAGTAAGTGGGATTAAATTATTTGATGCAGTATAAACAGATGGAGTTGTTTAAACATGAACGGAAATTTGTGACATCTGTGTTAGGGCCTTGTGTTCTGCATGTTCCAAGAGAACTGTAGAAAAAAATCACTAGGTGCTGAAAAAAAGGCAAAAAAATGTTTAGAATGTAGTTTGATTCTGACTGGCAAGAGACAACAGCRCTCTGAAGGACATGCTAAGGAAAACAATACATTTTTCTACATCACTATTCTTTTATATTTATCTTTTACATTTGAGCAAGTCGTTGTAACCAGACACAGTAACTGTTCCAACAGAACAGTTCCAGACTGCAGGAAGTCTGCAGAACTCAGACTCTCTCATGTGACTTCAGGATGTTTTTATTGACAGGTTTTCCACAGAGATCAATTCTGGCTTGGTGGAAGTAATAGCCCCTCCTGCAACTTATTATCCTGACTTGACAAACTTGAAAGAAACGTTTGGAGACTCAAAAGAGAGAGTGAGGTAAGATTATTCCCCCAGATCTTTTTCCATCTCCTCCCACACCCACACTTTCGTTGTTTATAAAACGGCAAGTGGGATGTGAATTCTTGAAATGTTTTCTTACTGTAATTCTTGCAAGTGTGGGGATGCTGAAAGTGCTCTGTGACTCCATCTCATTCCTAGCTACGTGCTGTTCTGAGCATGATCAGAGCCTGTGCTTGGTTGAATCCACTTAGTGTTAAATTTTGGGAGAAGAACTGAGACTTTTGATATACTTTTAAGTTGCTTTAGTATTTGGACTCTTTCGTTTACTGTTTTTCTTCATGCAATACAGGGTAAAACCCACTAGTTCCTGTTGCATTACCATTTTAAATGCACATGTGTTTTTAGTGAAATGTCAGGTAGTTGTCACAAAGTCAGGTTCAAATTAAACCAGTTTGATGTCTGTATTAAAGCATAAGGTGAACGCTTTGTTCCTCTTTTTTTCAGACAGTGGATTGCCTGAGGGAATGATGCCAAAAGCAGCTGTCCTAACATTTCACTAATATGTGTCATTTTTCRTAGTGAAATTTACTTTGTATTGCCAGTGTGTATTGAAATAACCTTTTTCATAAACCTTAAGCTTTCAATTTAATTTCAGATGGAGAACAAAACAAAACTTGGATTATTGTTTTCTTATGATGTATGCCCAGAAAAAGGGGGTTTATTACATTCAGGTAAATTTCTCTTCTTTATTTTGAGACAAGTTTTCAAATAAGTCTCCAGAAATTATGCTGTTGGGCACTTCAGAAGGGCCTACACAGCACAGAGATAACTTCATCCCATAATTTAAAGAGGGCATTAAATAGGGTGGTTATGGTATATGAGGAAGTAATTTGAGGAGGACACTGTCTCACTGTCTGAAGTATAATGTAAATTTGTGCTATGTCACTTACCTTAAGATGCTTAGCAAAAAATGTGAAGGAATCCAAGCAGCTTAACTACTGTTTTTTCTTTGTCCCTCAAACAAATTATTGTTGAGATGCCTAGGCAAAAAAAAAAAAATGCCAGCATAGTTTTGAGTGGAAATGAAGCTAAAATCTATTTCTTTTTSTTTTGAAAGTGCAGTGTAACTTTAATGTGACTGYTGTGTATAGACATGGRKTTTTTTCCTTTTTTTAAAGAAGTTTCCAACAACAGTTGGAAGCAGTTCTTTAGTTCAGCTCAGAATTGTTCCTATCATGTGTTTCTGCTTTGAAGTAGAAGTCTTACCTACAGGTATTGCAGATTTAGTAACTGCACTAATGATCTTTATTTAGCTTTTGTGCCTGTGTCCTTGGGGTGTAAAGTCCCACACATGTCATCTAGTTTTCACAAAGCTGTGCTGACTCCTCTCTGMGAGCTCTTGGAGTCTCAGCTCTCTGGGAAGCTGCAGAGCCAATAACATGTGACAGTCTGGTTTGATACYGGGAAATTGCACAAATATTAGTGCCAGCAAAAGGGGGAGGGCGTGAATGCACCGTGAGAAAGGACAGGAGAAGCAGGATCCTTAATGCAGCAATGCCCTAGACTTGTTGTGAATTAAAGGGATTGTAGCACCCCATGCTGGCAGTTCTGCTGCCTGGACTGGGTGCTCAGTGTGGGCTGTGCACCGGTGCTTCTGTTGGATGGCTAAAGCCACATGAAATGAATCCCTCCTCTGCAGACATTGTGCCTCTTGTCTCAGGGGAGAAACTCTTGYGGTGCTCCTACATTTGTGAGTAAACAATCATGTTTGTATATRAATAATACAGATAATCTGCTTGTTCTGATGATGTCACTTAGGCTAACATTATTGCGCGGATGATTTTTCTCTGAAGAAAGAAGCTGCAAAAGCAGTGTTCTAAAGTAGGAAGTTGAGGTACATTTGGGGATTCTTACTGCAGAAGGAGTTTGGATTAGTTCTCCACAAATAGACAGACTGATCCTTGCTACAGTTATTCCAGGCTATGGCTTCTATATTTTATATCAGTGCTAGCATTACAAATACCTGGCTGTGTGTTAGCAAAATAAGTTAGTATTTCCTCGTTGTACTTTTTTCTGTTGCTTTGCTAGTGCTTTTTWAAAAAAATTTATGTTGATATCACTTCTACCTTGCTCTAGCTTGAAGATGACATCGTTGTCAAGCAGAATTATTTCAGCACAATAAAAAATTTTGCGCTTCAGCTCGCTTCTGAAGATTGGATGATTCTAGAATTTTCTCAGCTGGGTTTCATTGGTAAGAAAATGTTCACTTTTGTATTTCRAAAGAACACATTCATTCTCAGACTATGGATTAATAGTGATCTGACTTCAAAGCTATCTTCTTTGTACTGGAAATAGACCAAGAAGTAGAAATTGATTGCCTTTTTTAGGAACTCTGGTTTAGCTCATGGTTGTTGCTTTTCCCCCTCATTTGTTTCATATACTTTTSTATGACTGAGGCAAACTCGAACTGTTGGAAAACATGGCATTTTTATAACCAAAAGTTAATTTATGGAAATGCTAACAATCAAACTGCTAGGCACATGACTTAATTTAGCTGCTGTTAAAACAGAAATGTAATTAAAACACAACTGACTGAAGTAAAGGAAAACCATGAAAATTAACTCCACCTAAAATAACTTCACTGGTGTTTGTGCCAAAATTTCCAAGAATCAGCAGGCATCAGTTTGTTGCAAAGCCTTTTATGTCTCCAATTTTTTATTTCTTGAAGGAAAARTTTCAACAGTCTGCTCCTTTTAGATACAGTCAGTGTCTGTCATTGGTAATAAACAGTGAGAGGTTTAATTCAGGATCTTGGGTTGTTGGGGATTGACTCCCAGGGTGCTCTGGAAATTATGGTTCTTTGCTCTTACACAGATATCCTTTTACTGAGAGATACTACACTTAACAGAAGAGCAATGAAAGAGAAGTTTTGAAGGGATTTTRCAAATCAAAAGGTTATTTCATTACTGCAGTGATGTGTCATGATCTTTTTAAAAGTGAGAAGCTGGAGATGTGCAAGGAAAAATCTAAAGCTGGGGCAGACTTTGGAGATTCCTGTGGTCAACACAAATGATTCCACTATGAAGGCTGTTAGTTGAGTTCAGAACAGAAAGAAAATCCTGCTTGTAAAGGATAAAAGTGCAGCCCTGAGTTCTGTCATTCTGTTGGAAATCCTTGTTGTTCTCTTTCCTTTGGATCTACTTTCCAGAGAATGGCTTCATTTTTAGCTCGTAATGGTCATACTGAGAACTGAGAATGTTGGCACTACTTGAATAAATCCTATTTCCAGATCAGCATCAGGTGTGCAATGGTTCCCTGACTTTCGGGGTCTCAGAGGTTCCTGGAGTAGAAAGGAAAAAAGTAATTATCTCTCATATGTGCTATGTTAGGGTATAGAATGGCAYTTTGTAGACTTGCCTGCCAGTTTAACCTACAGAAACAATGGGGAGGAGGAAGGAAAATGGAGAGAGTGAAGTCTCCTTACACACCTGGCCATCAGTAACTGCTTTGGGCTATCACCAGAGATACACTGTTGCTGAAATATTTGTGGAATTGGTTCTGCGGCCTCAGAGGTGGAAGAAACAGAAAATTGTGCTGCCTAGCAGGGAAAAATAAGAATTTAAGTAAGTAGTTAACTGACATCTTGCCCCAAAAAACGTGTCTCTTTGGCTGGGGAACTCCTCGCAACATTCTGTTATGTGTTAGCAGGGACTGGTTGAATACAGCGTCTGCTAAGACTTTGTTTCTACTGCTCAATAGTTAAACACTTACCCAGACTAAGCCCACAAATTGAGTTTTACCTCCAGTCTAATTGCATAGATACATTTTAAGTGTAAATTCTGCATGAAGTTCCTGGGCTGTAGAAGTAATTTACATTTATTCTACATTTGCTTGATTTAATAGTAGAGCGTGCTCGCTTACAAATTGCCACTTTGTAAGAATGACACATCCARTGTGCGTAAAACCAGCTTACACTTCAGGACATGCACTGTCTACCCCATGCAGTTGTATTTCAGGTCACTTAACTTGCTTGTTATTTGTGTATTTCAYCCCCTCTTTCTGTTCTCTGTGCTGTTATGGAGGGCACTTCGTTTAAGCCTGGTAGGATAGGTAGATAGTTCTTATTACTGAGACTTAGCCTAACCAAAAGCAAAACTGTTTAAAAATACCTTGTTTTTCTCTGCTGTCTGAACACTTTTGGTCAGTGTGGGCTCTGAAAGTAGCTGTAGTTAAATTTAGTTGTTAGCTCCTGCTGCTTGCATCCCTGTTCTTTGTTCCTTGTATCATGGTTGTTTGCCTCTTTCTAACAAGATGGAATCAGTAGAATTTCAGATGCATTTAGCTAAGGCTGCACATCTTAATGTTGCTTTTCTACCTAGAAAATTAAATTAGWTTTTTTTTTCTTCTGCCAATTTAGCCACTTACCCTGTTTTTAGGTTTTGAGACAAAAATTAGTATTCATGAAAGCATCTAAAACTTTTGTCTCTGAGACACGTTGGTGTGTTGCAAYCATATATTGCATGGAAATTTTATGCAAGTAATGTAGATTTGCCTCATCTCTGCTATCTCTTTATGGATCTTGGTGCAGACTGAAACTGTGGTTATTTGGTAATGCAGATAGCTTTGAGGASAGCAACAGTAGTTTGTAACTGGGGATGAGTTTTATGTGTAGCTCTCCAAGAGAGAATGTAGAGCACTCAATTCATAGAATGATAGAATATCTAATGATAGATAGGTCTGGTTTGGAAAGGACCTTAAATATCATCCAATTCCAACCTCCCCACCGAGGGCAGGGACACCTTCCACTACACCAGGTTGCTCAGAACTCCATCCAGCCTGGCCTTGAACACTTCCAGGAGTGGAGCATCCTCAGCTTCTCTGAGTGACTATTGTCTAGATGCTACTGATTTAGAAATTATCTCTGAAAAAAAGAGGTGTGTCTGATTCACGGTTAGCTGTTGGAAACCTTGATTAGCTTTCAAGTTTGYAAGGTAAAAATGTGGGATTTTTTGTCATAGTATATTTCTGAACTGAAAATCTAATTTATGCAAGTGCTACATGAGGAAGTGGCAAATGTAGCTATTTAGGCTGACAGCAGGATTATAGAATTCTGTCACCTCTGCCACGGAACAGACGCTGCTTCCTTTGGTTTTTTTTTAATACTGAAAGCATAGTCTTAAGTGCTGTCAAGTATCTAATAAATAATGKGTGAGATGTATGCTGTTTCCTTAAGAAGCTCTGTGGAAGGAGATGTTTCTTTTGCTCTTGTGGATTCTGGTTTGCWCTGCGAGCCCTGTGACATAATGTAGGAAAGTCCTGCTAGCTTTTTATGAGGAATAGTGATTTTTCTTCCAGCTGCCTGCAAGCTGAAGTGTCTTCCAGAGGAACTGCAATCCCTGCRTTGTAGCTATAATGCCAGCTGTCACAAACATTTAAGGGAGTGGTCTGAAATGGCCCTTTGGTTGTCTTATACAGTTCCTCTGAGTCTTATTGTGACCTGATGTTTTAAGGCCTCTTGTTCTGGTTATTTTAAGTTGTTCTGATTGCAGTTTTGCTCAAGCTGTGCACATAGTTGAAGTTTTGTRAAGAGTAGATCAAGTCAAACATTGGAGCTTTAAATAACTTCAAAGAGGTTCTGGGTTTAATGCCAGCAATTTGCATATCATTAACAGGGAAAGCATTGAAAACATCAACTATAGCTAGAATATGTGCTTGCAGGTGTAAAATTATTGTTGGTGTAGATTTAATATTAGTGATGCTTATGTGGAAAAATTAAAATGAACGATTTAGATATTTGCAGTTCAGAGAACTGTAGAAAACAAAGTGTTTCATTTTGTGTGTGTCTTGTATTTGCCAGYAAAATACTGGAAGGGCCAGAATAATTCACTGAGGATGGCCTTTAAAGGACTGAAAAAGGAATAGAAGTATTGGTGGGCAATAATAAATAGCAGTGTTCCCCAGGTTTGGTTTTTTTTCAGTCCAGTCACTTTTATCAATATAGATAAATAACAGGGAGAAAAATCTACATTTTGCTTCTCTAGGGTTTCATGGAGCAAAATTTTACCTTTGATTCTTAATTCTTTCTGATTTTGAAGTTTTTTAACAATGGTAGGTTGTAYGCACCCAGAATCTGAATCCTCTGAAGTTCTGTCAGCAGAGTGTYCTGGATTTATGTCTATTCCCATGTATTGCTTCAAGTACTGAACATGGTGTGAGATGAGCCATCGCTTCAATTCTTTCAGTTTTCAGTTTCAGGCAGTGTGTGTTGATTGCAGGCTTTTGCTTGGTCTCTTTGGCTTGATGATTTTTGACTGCATATTGGGGATGGCCAGTGGGCAATSTGTGGGCTGGATTTGGATGGTGTCTCAGTGGTTCTGTGGCTCACAGCATTTGCTCACATGCTGCTGCATGGGAGCTGCAGGATAGAAGGACCTTGGCAAATGCTGCCCCTTGTCCTTGGGCTGTGGCTGTGCTCTAGGAAAGCCAGGCTGCTGCTGCTGCCCTTGCTTAGGAGAGACCAGGCAAGGGCTTGGCTGGTTTGTTTGCAGAGGGCCTGGGTGCTGGATCTGTGCAGTGGGAATTGTACTGGGCTGGTTTCAATAACAAGGACTAGGTGTGGACAGTCAGGGTCCAGAGCTTTGAAGACCTATTTTACCAGAGACTTCACGGCAGAGCCCTGGTTTAGAGCTGCTGTAGGAAGACTGTTCTGATGGAAAAAATGGGGATATGGATCCATGGCAGAGGTGCTGTGCTTAGGTAGTGTCCTGAGACAGAAATGACAGACGAGGGATGCAATGTTAGGCTGAGGGATAAGGGGCTGGGGCAAAGCTGTGCCAAGCTGTGTGTGGAAGGTGGTGACAGCATTTCAGAAAGTGGTTTGTGGATGTGTGTCCTYGGTTGCTGAAGGAAGGCAAGGGCTTTTCTTGGGATCAGGGTGCTGCCTGTTCACCTTTGCTCCAGTGTTCATTAGGAATTGATGTGAGCAGAATTTGTCTCCACTGTTGAACACTTCCATGGTGCTGGGCAGTTAATGCCAGAGGYCACTTGGGTCTGAAGATGCTAGTGCAGGTACAGCCAGCTTCCCTCACTGACTAGCTGCAGTTGGATGTCCCAGGGTTGCTTGGGTTTTTGTCTGTGGGTGGTTTTTGTTTGCCTGTTTGTTTTTCTCTGGTGTGCCCTGTGACATCACCATGGTGAAAATCTCATGATTATTCCCCCAGTCCAGGGTGGCTGACTGCATGTTGGATGGACAGTAGAGTGCCAGCCTAGAGGAAACTCTGGGCCTAGACAAGTTTGCCATTTGGAAGTAAATAACTTGTTGGTATTCTATTTTTAAATAAAATCAGGATAACTTAAATTAGAGAAAAGAATAAATTCCTACTCTTACCTTCAGTCTTGTTCTCAGTCAGACTTCATTGTTGGTAAAGATCCTGTACCTTTGCACTTAGTTCTAAGTGACGTGGTCTGTGAGTGAGGATGAGTAAAGACAATAATCGTGTGTTGTTCAGAAGATGACCTAGTGAATGGAAAAAGTGTCAGTGTGATTATTCTGCTCTGTCTTTGGGTAAAAGAAATATTCTTGAGTGGGAAGGAAAGGATTCTCATCTGTGTGTGGATCCTGGAAGAGGATAAACTGCCTCCTCAGTCTGCTTGCACTGAGATTTGAGCATATTGTGGGGTTATTTCTGTCTTCTTACCCTCGTCCTCTTGTGCATCTCTCTGACCCCACATGGAGAGGTGTGCTTCCTATGGAAACAGATGTGACTGGCAGACTGCCTCCGTAGGTGTCATCTAGAAATGATGGCTTCAGTCCCATGAAAATCCCAGAAATATCTAAATAGTCCCATTTTTTTATCTAGTGTTTTATTAGGGCTTAGATTTTTCTCTTCTCCTGCCCTATGCCATTGAAAGCAGTAGGCAGAGATGAATCACYGGAAAATTGGGGTCTGTTTAGTTGGAAGTGTGACAAGCTGAAAGCTGTTTTTCTGCATGACTATTTTACACATTTTACTGATCATATGATTGTTTCCTACCCACTTTTAAATATTTACTTCCACAAATAATGTTAAGCAATGTGACAATATAGTGTGTAAAGCTAAAAATGTACTAATAAAAGTAATAACATCTTTCKTATGTCTTTTAAGAATAAAGCTTTGCAATTTATTTTGCAACTCCTACCTTAGTAGGAGTTTCCCTTGTTTGGTGGGAGTTTCAATTTTTAGTTACAGAGTCTTTTCGTGTGGAAATACCTTTTTYAGGACCTCATTGCTACAGCCGCTTAAAACTGATGACAATGTTTCTGCTTTATAAAGGGCTGGATAAAATGTTTCTGTAAATGTTTCTGTTTGATATAGTAATGTCAGATCAGTAATATTTTATCATATTTACTCTGCCACCCCAGTGTGTAAGTAGTCTACGCCTCCAAGCTCATCTCAGAATTCCATTATGAATATTCTTTCATTGGTTTTGTTCTTACCCAATTTCACACACGTCATAAAGAAAAGAGGTTGCATGAAACATGCATTCTGAAAAGGGCAAGGCTCCTTAAGTGATTTCTTCCTAATGTCTACTCCAGCTGGTTTTCCTAAGAGTAGGAGAAAATAATAGAATAGTTCCTTTTGGAACTGGTTATTTAGAAAGCCTATGAAGGCCTCTTCACAAGTGGAATAAAMCCCCCATCATTTCCTGTGCCTGAGTGCGGTGTGTTAGTGTGTTGGACAGGACTCCAAAATGTGGAGAGACAGAAAACTTGCACTAGAGAGGAGCTTCAATTGGACTCTGGTCCATCGACGCACACAGGCCCCAAGAACCCATTCCTGTTCAGTCCAGCATTGTCCACATCTCAGGAACATCTGCAGAACTGAATCACTTCATACAGTGTCTTTCTGACAGAGTCATTCCTTGCCTTCTCCATTGTAGCGTGCAAAAACTTCAGACTTCATCTRCAAACCTGGTGATGTTTTCTGAATCTGCCTTGAAATCTGAAAATGCCTTTGGGATTTTAGTTGGCRTGTGGTCRTAGAATCATTCTGGTTGGAAAAGATTTCAAAGATTATCAAGTCAAACCCCTAACTCAGTATTGCCAAATTACCACTAAACCATGTCCCCAAGTGCCACATCTACACATCTTTTAGATACCCCCAGGGATTGACTTCAGCACTGCTCTTGGCAGCCTGTTCCAGTGCTTCAGTGCATTCCCTGGTACAGGCACTTGTCAGTCTGTCTTCAGCCTTGGACTGCCCCACTCCCAATGTTGCCTCTGGTAGCAGTGTCTTCATAAGGGCACCTTTTCCAAGTGCTGCATTCAGTGTGACACAACAGCCTAGTGCATTGGGCACCTTTCTCTTCAGACACCTCTACTGGCAGAGAAGTGTATGCTCAGCCATGTAAGTGATTGCTCATGTTGATAGTAAATAGACTTGCTTCATCAACAGTAAGTTTCATTCTTTTGCATTTTTGCCTCCTTTAAGCCTCTGAGTCTGCAGGATTCCCAAKAATCCTTTTGCACTGTGCCACCTGGAAATCCTGCTGATGGCCTTTGCACTGCAGAAAACTCTGGTCCCTGTGGGATGTCTCTGAGTTGCATTGTCTCTGGATATGTTTTGGTAGCTTCCTTTTCTTCCTTTGATTTCCTGCCCAGAAGGATCTGAAGTTAGTGGTGGGTGCTCAGTCTCTGTTTTTTGAACCTGCAGAAGCTGAAATTGTGTGGCTGGGCAGAGAACACTGCACCAGTTTCTAGTCTCAGGTGCTTGAGCTTACATGTGACATGGGAATAATAGATGCCAATCCATAGCTCTTTGTTTTTTCAAACTGACAATTTCTATTTTTAAGGAGACTGTTGTAGTACACTGGATATACACTGAATATTTTTATAGCACAACATGTATAAAAAGAAGTTCGTGTTCAMCTTAGTGTTCTACTTAGTTAAAAGGTATGGAACTTTTAATAACATTGAGATTTCAGGTTGTTCCTTGCTAATGTTTCTTGTCTTGGCACAAATGTAGCATCTGTTATCTTACTGATTTCAAAAGACCATGTTATCTCGAACCTAAAGTAACTCCAGTTATTYTTAATGTCACCCACAGGTAAAATGTTCCAGTCTCCAGATATCACTCTTATTGTAGAGTTCATATTTATGTTTTATAAGGAGAAACCTATCGATTGGCTCCTGGACCACATCCTCTGGGTGAAAGTGTGTAACCCTGAGAAAGATGCTGTAAGTTTGTTTTTATTATAAAGCTTCTAAAATGTTTTCATGATGATGAATGAGTTGATYTTTGTGAGCCAAAAGCCAACATAGTGTACATTGCAGTTACTGCATGTTCTGGAAGAGTCTTTCTTCCTGCCAAGATTTTTATCTCCAAAAGAACTTYAGAGAGAGTTCTCAGGGGCATCATAACTGTTATTGCTTCAGATTTTGGAGATGGGTGCACTAAGGATGAAAAACAGAAGTCTAGTTAGATTTGATGTGTAACATTCCTAGAATCAGCTTACACATGTAAGCGCTGGTGAAGCTCTGCAGAATGTCACTGCTTGGATAGCAGTCTGGGAGAAGGTTCCAAATGGAATAAACCTTATATTTTGTTCCTTAATTTCTCAAGTAGCACCTTTGCTGAAAGACTGAATAAATKAGTTCTATGCAAGAACTGCTGAAAGACTGAATAAATTRGTTCTATGCAAGAACCTTGAACAATGTTATTTTTGCAGAGCAGTCTTGGTAGATTTCTTAAATGAAAACATGAAAAACTAACTAAAAAGGCCTGGATTCTTGCCTAGTGTTGGTTTTTACTAATGTGTTGTTTTGTTTTTGTTTTTTATCCCACCCTTTATCTTTTCCCCCCACCATTTCAGAAACATTGTGATCGACAGAAATCAAACCTACGGATACGCTTCAGGCCTTCTCTTTTCCAGCATGTTGGCCTCCACTCTTCTCTAGCAGGGAAGATCCAGAAACTCACAGTTAGTAGACAACATTTCCCTTCCTTTACAGAGCAGGCTGATTAAATGAAAAACACTGTGGCAATGGAGAAAACAGGCCTTTTCTTGTTGTCTTGCATTTTCAAGCATGATGTGTATTGCTCCAGCTGGCATTAAATCTGATACAGACTGGTTACTATAAAGTATAAAAAGTGCTAGTCCAGCTTATTTGTGTCAATTTTTGCTAAGGAATATTTTTTTCTAATTTTTTTACTTTAATGGCATGTCCATCTTACTAATCAGTACAAGGTCTGATGCACCCAAAATGAGTCATGCATTCATTTTCCATTTTCTGCCAGTGTTTGTTTTAAGTGTAACCACTTGAGAAAAGAACATAATAAACAAGCTTGTCTGACCAACATGATGTTTGTCTGTCTTTCAATTAGGATAAAGACTTCCTGAAACCATTACTGCACAAAATCCACGTGAATCCACCTGCAGAGGTTTCGACATCTTTAAAAGTCTACCAGGGGCATACGCTAGAAAAAACCTACGTAGGGGAAGATTTTTTCTGGGCTGTCACACCAGTTGCTGGAGATTATATTCTCTTTAAATTTGACAAGCCAGTCAATGTAGAAAGGTTAGTAATTACTTGCTATTGGTCTCATATGCTTGTGCCAAGAATGCTTGAAGATAGAATTTGGGGCTGTCATTATAACCTAAAGTGAAATGATGTAGGGCATTTGGAGTTCAGCTGAAACTATGATCACTGCTGTCTTCCCTCTAATTCTTTTACTRTGGTAAACTTTGTCTTGCTTTTAAAGTATTTTTTCATTTAATCTGGAGCCTTTTTGATAAATGCAATACTAAACCCATGCTTCTCTGACACAGAGAACTTAAAAGAAGCCAGTTTGGTTCTGTTTGTATTTGGTTGGTCTGCTCCTAATTACAGAGCAATTGTACAGCATGGTGTATGGTACAGGATGTACCCTGTGGCCTTGGTCCCTTGGCTGTCCAGATGAGAAATCTTGATGAAGCATGTAAGAATGTCCCCAGACCTGAAAGCTGGGAACTCTGAAGGGTAATATTTTTAAGATGTAGCTTTCGGGCTTGAAAAAAGTCACTATGCCAAGATTTYAAGTTGCCCTATTTTAAAAATGTTAAAACGTAACAAAAAAGAAAGGGGGTGCATGCTTTCGAAATACAAAWATCTGAGATTTATTGAAGGACTAAAAGTGACTTCTTTTTAGCTACTGGTGAGATTAATTAGGGATCATAGATTTAGCACTGTAGACATTAGTCATCCTTTCATTTTATTGAGACTTGCTACTTTGCTGGCTACTGTCTTGCCAGCATAGTAATCCAAGATTTATAAAATACATGGTTTATTTAATGTCTATTTAAGTGTTGCTGTGTTAGTGGATTCCTCTTCTACTTACTTCACATGCCTTATGTGAATTTTTTTAGGCCAATATCTGTAGCCTGGTAGAACAAAGTTTCTTTGAATCAATGTGACTGGATGTTTTTCTTGTGAAGGAGTCCTTTTTGCTGTCCTGAACTGAATCCAATTAGTCACTTGTGTACCTTGGTACATAATCAAAGGCGAAATCTTCACCTTGGCTCAGCACAACAGGGAGGATCAGTAGTTTCCTTGTTACTGTGTTGTTCCAAGCTAATCTGACCTATGGAGCTCAAGGTTGTTGTCTGAGATGTCAAATTACTCTTTCAGTTGACTGCTATGCTTCAAAAGACTTTCCTAGTTAGCTTTCCAAGGTGCATGTGTTGAGGAACATAAATGCCAGACCTCCTTGGATTAAAGGCAAAATATTTATTCTGTGCCAATAGTTTAAAACAAAATTTTTTTGATACCTGTTGCCTTAATGGTGAAGGGAACTAGGGGAATGAGAAAGTACTAATTATCTGTGTACAAGGTGGAAAAATAATGTTCATTGTTGTGCCCTGGAAAATTGTAACCAGGTCCAAGGTAGTTATGTCTACCTGCTGTGTTAAGAATAGTCTTAGCAGTAGAGGATTTTGTGTTTGGGTTTTTTGGGGGAAGAAGTAGGGTCTTTTTATTTTTTTTTTGTTTGTGGGGGTTTGTTTTAGTTTTTTGGGATTCTTTTGCTGCTTTGTTGTTTTGGGGGGGTTTGTGATTGTGTGTTTGTGTTTTTTTTCTGGTTTTGTGGGGATTTTTAAAATTTCTTTCGTGTGTTTTTTTGCTTCATTGTTTGATTTTGGGGGGTTGCTTTTGTTTTTCCTTGTTTATTTTGTTATTTTTATTTATTGAAGAAATGCATTTTAGTTTTCGAAGAAAGGAAACATCTTCCATTCTGTTTCTTCCTCAAGGGAAGTGCACCATTAGAATAATAACTACCTGTTCAGCTATCATTGTAARCCATTTCAAAGTTTATTGTGACTTTTAGCTTCTATTGCAAGTGTCCACAAAAATACAGTATTTTGCCTTTCTGAAGTCAGTGACTGATTAGATTTACAGATGTTGTAATTTCAAATGATTGGGGCCTTGGTTCTGTTTGTCTATGGAACTTGAGCAGCAGCTGCAGAATTTGGCAGCTGCAGGTCCAATAGAGCAGTGGAATTTCCTGATATTTCAAGGGTGCTTGCTGAGGCAATCAGAAATAAAACTGTGACTGGCAGGTTGAAACACAGAAAAGGGAAAATGGACTGAGCATTAGGAAGACTTACCTGTTGGGGAAATGCATCTGAGGGTGGGAATTAAGAAGAGGAAACACAGTTTTGGAGGCAATCTTGTGTCTGTGAAAAGGTGCAACGGGCTTTCTTGTATTTTTTTTCTTTTTCTTTTAAGTAATAGAAAAGCTCTTTGACTTTGAAGGAAATTTTTTCTGCCAAGTCAGTTTGAGGTGTAACTGCTTAGTAACTCTCATAATAATTCAGGATTAAGAAGTTTTTTAATGGAAATATTGACCACAGCTCTGACTGAATAAATGGCACATCTGTTACATGGTGACAGAGCACTGACTTGTTCCTGTAGTTTATTTTTCCACACCAAATGTTTTGCTGAACTGAATTTGAGTTTTCTGCAGTTTAATTTTTGAAATCTGAGAATACTGTCAGGYATAAGACTGGCAATGATCTCTTAATAGCTTAAAGTGAGAACTGAGCTCACATCACTGAGCAGAAAGGAACATTTGTGCCTATTTTATGCAAGACCTGGTTGGCAGATTCCTGCTGAATATTGAACAGTCAAATAGATGGTGCTTATTCTAAACCACACCTGGAGAACAGGATTGTGTAAATTGAAACCTTCTAATGCTTACTTTAGTAACAGCTCTTGTACTGAAGCTTTCTAGGTTTTTCCCRAGCAGAAGTTCTCCAGTCAAGCCACTAAGTCCCCTAATAGTAATCCTTTTTTTTGCAATAAGAAMATACATACATTTCTTTCAGTAGGAAATCCTTGAGAATGAAAGTAGATTGAAGGATGTTCCTCTTAAAAACAAATTGCACAACAGTGTTGAAGGTATGGTTTGGTTGGTTTTGTTTGGTTTGTTTTTTTTTTTTAATAAGGAATGACTGTTCTCTAAATGCTCAAAACAGTCTACATTGTAAAGATAAGAAAATACTGAATTTCTGTTGCCTCAGGTTGTTACATAATTATTGAAATCCACTTTGCTGTTTCAGTATTGCTGCTGCTGTTCCAAGCACAGAATTAATTATTAAAACTGACAGTTATGTTTAAAAGTTTCTTTATGAACCAGTCAAAACACATCTGAGAAAGACATTCCATTGCAGCACTTAAGTGATGCTGGTGTCCATCATTGTCACAACCATTTTTTTTTTGACTAAGTTTCAGAGTTCTCTCTGTAGATGTGATTGACACAAATCAGATGTTGWTTTCAAAGAACATGTGCACTAATTACTTTGAGAAAGCCTTGGAAGTGCATAACCTATGGCTRTTTCAATTAGATTATGTTTACATTTGTCAGCTTTTCTGCAATAGGAATTTAGAATGCATACTTTTTAAAAGGGCTTCAGGTTTGCTTCAGTATAAATGGATTTCAAATGCTGATCTTTATTTTAAAAGRAAAAAAGCTGCGGGAAAAGACAAGTATGTATTTTACACTGTGGAAAAATGAAACAGCAAAAACTCACCCCAATCTCACTAGTATAAATACATAAATTAGCTT
Organism: Malurus melanocephalus; assembly: GCF_030028575.1. Lineage (NCBI taxonomy): Eukaryota > Metazoa > Chordata > Aves > Passeriformes > Maluridae > Malurus > Malurus melanocephalus. The sequence goes on along the minus strand of NW_026623744.1, from coordinate 176,824 downwards.
TATATTTTTAAAACATGAGGCTCATTGTTTCTTGTATGTAACTGCTTCACAGAATCATCAAGGCTAGAAGAGACCTTCAAGGTCATCTAATCCAACCATCAACCCAGCACCCTTTAATCATATTTCCGAGTGCCACATACAGATGCCTCTTGGTCACTTCCAGAGGTGGTGATTCYGTCACCTCCCTGGGCACTATTCCATTGCCTGACTGCTCTTTCAGTRAAAAAAAAGAATGTTGTCTCTAATCTGAACTTCYTCTCATGCAGCTTAAGGCCATTTCCTCTTGTCCTTTCCWCTGAGATATGGTAGAGGAGACTGACCCCTTTGAGCCTCCTTTTCTCCAGGCTAAACACYCCCAGCTCCCTCAGCWGCTCCCTTGTGCTCCAGACTCTTCTGCAGTACTGCTTGGCAGTGTTACTTYGAATATTATCAAAAGGATTAGCAGTTTGCTTTTTTAGGGGAAGGGAAATGTGATTTTGTTTGTGGTGATTTTTTTTTCCTTCTCTCCCTAGCACTGCTTTCAACTCTGTAGTTGTCCCATTGTTGGTTGGTCTCTCCTTTTAGCAAGTTACTCATCCTAAGTGAAGGAGTCCTCATCCTAATGTGACATTGACTATTAATAACATGATTTTATGAGGTACAATTTACTGATTGGAATTTCAGATTTAGAGTGAAACTTTGACAGACTAGCTTGTAGATGACATTTACTAGCTTGTCCTCTGATATTGGTATAGATACTGGTTGTGTAGTATTTGAGACTATTCATCTAATTTTCTGTATTGGTGACATTGGAATCACAGGGAACACATGATGTTAACCTCATTTATGTTTCCTGTGGCATCTTCTGACACCACAAAATTAACAGTCATGTAAGAAATATATATTTGACTATTTAAGCTAGAAAATCAAAGTTGAGTGTGAAGAGTATCTTGCTGGGCTCCTGGTAACTAAATATATACATTATTTTGTCTGCTTTGGAATTATTGTGACAGTGCTGAAAAATACTTGCATAAAAAGTGACAGATGAATGCCTGATATTTTCTAAAGGAAAACAAAGGCAGCTTATAAAGCAGGTTCTCTAGCAGTAAAAAATAAAGTGAATTTTTTTTTAAGTACCAAAAGAGCTACCRAAAATGTATCATAGGAGGCACTCTTGTAGGTATCCAAAATGTAATTAACTATTCATCCCATGGGATACAAGTCCTCCTGCGGCTCGAGAGACACAAGTTCAAATCATTACAAAGGAAAAAAGACTTTCTAACAGCTTTCCAAAACTGGAAACTGGAAATGGAACTTCCTCATCGTTTGCTTTTGCAGGAACAACCACTCAAAACCTAGGAAACTGCAAAATTGTTTTGGTTTCAGATGAGTACAGCAGTGATTTGACTGATGTAGAAGCTGTTCTTTGTTCATAATCACTGTTCATTGCAGAACCTTCCCTTCAGCCCAATACATTAAACCTTTTATGGGCAGTTTTAGCTCAAGAACCGTGTAAGTACATGCACACAGAGTGTATGATTTAGAAGTAATTTTTAATTCTGATTCTAAAGATAYAATACATGCTATTAAAGTGAAACACCATTTTATTAGGCTTGTAATGGTCATGTCAGCTGATAGGAAATACTTGAAAATCTCTGAATGTATTATTTGAAATGTTTTGGTTTTTGTCAGTACATTTCAGGTGGGATAAGACTTTTAGTGTACATAAAAGAGAATTTGAGGACTTTGGTTTCTCTGTTTACATAAACGTTGCTTCTGTGCTAATGAGTAGAACATCCTCAAATGGATGCACTGACAGCAGGGATTTGGCAGGCAGGCTCCCAGGCACTGATTCTGTTTGCTCCGGGCATGGAATTCTGCCCATAACAATGAGGCAAGGGCTTCATCTGAAAAGGRAAAAAAACCTCAAAGTATGGATCAGAGACAGAAGAAAAGAGCTGCCTAAGCCAAGGACATGCTGCTTCTTCCTTAATGGTACTAATATCCAAGATTTGTGTATTTGGCAGTGTTCCTGGATTTATAGTTCTCAGTCAGAAATCTTGGAGGCTTAATGCTGCTGCCAAAATGTTAGATGTCTAATGCCACTTGAGATACTCTAAAATACTTCATGTGATTTCCAGAAGGACTGGAGTTTCTGAGATGTCATAATTGCATCTTTCCAGCTTATGATGAGGTCACATACCCCTTGCCGTCTCAAATGGGAGCAAATGCTTGCATTTCAGAAAACTGAATGGAGTTATCTGAGCTTCCCCAGCCAAGCCAGAGGGGTAAAAAATGTTTATGTGCATACACCCACACATATACACCCATACAGATATACACACACACACATACTAAACCCAAAACCCCAACAAAGCCTTTCTACATCTCACTGGATTAAAAATTCAGCTGAAATAACCTTGTAAAAGAACAATCAATCACCCCCACCAAAACCCTCAAACCAACAAAAAAAAACCCATCACAAAATATAGAAAAACCCCAAACAACCTCCAAAATGAAAAAAATAATTTAATGCCAGACTTTGTTATTACAGTTGTTGTGAGCACACTCCAAAGAGGTAGTGCTGCTTTAGAAAGTGATTGTCACAGTTCTCATTGGGAAATAGAAGGCAAGAGTAGATCAGAGAATGAGATTTTCTTACACAGCTAAATACCTTCTACACCCACTGCACAACTGAAGAGGGTTAGCAAATGGTATAGCTAATCCTACGAAAGAGTCACATTGAGTTTTGAAGTGGTGTGAGAAAATTAATTTCTTAGGTATGTTTTGTATAAAACAGATTCCCCAAAATCCTCCCATCACCTCTTCAGTCAAGCTACTTTGTGGTCAGTCCATTGACAAACACGAGAAAGTTCCAGAAGCTGGATTGACACTTGTGTGAAAATGGAGAATTCATGCCTTGCAGCTCTCAACCATGCAGCTCAGTTTATAAACACTTAGGCTCATTTTTTCAGGGGAAGGCAGGTGCTTTGTACCAGGCACTTTGCATAGAAGGTGGTATTTTTTGTTTTGTGTCATTTGAGGAGGTCAGGGCATTTCTTCTTTGCTTGTGGGGAGGAGTTTCCAAATTGGGAATTATARCAAACAGGATGGAAAAGCTGCCTCTACATTGCTTACCTATTGTGAGTACTTGGCAGGTGCATATATATATACTGGAGAAATTACACTTTTTTTGGAAGTATAAACAATTTTTTCACATGACTCAGTAAGAGGCATAAAGAATAGGAGAATAAATTGAGCTTGCGAGAAGGAAAAGAAATTATTCATCTTCTGTTTGTCTTTTGCATGAAGAAATAGTGCATGGTTAATATTGGTTTCCAGTGACAGTAGAATAACACTTCCTAATTAGGATTCTGGGAAAGTGACACAAAGGAGGTAAATTAGTTTTCTTTTACCACATTTGCATCCAGTGATCAAAAATGCTGGATAGAATTGGTGAATAATGACTTTTGCAGTGGATGATGGCATCTGTAGAGAGCTAAAAAATTGCTGACGGAATATTGCTTCTATAGAAATTTATGTTGTGCAGAATTAAAAACTCTTAGGCTGCATGTTGCTATGGATAATTTGTTCAGACATGGAAGGAAACACTTCCTCTCTGCCTTCCTACCTATTTTCTTCCTGAAAATGGGATATACTAAAATACATCAGATTGCTAAAAAGAGATGTAAAGAGGATATGTGAAGAAAAGGGTTTGATTCCTGATGTTTACAGAGCACAAAGGCCTGCATTCTTATATTCTTAAAATATTTGTGTTTAGTATCAGGTGAGATAACTAGTTTCCTTCAAAACAAAACTCAGATATATTGCCAGTCGATGTGAATTGTGCTGTTTAAATAATTTTTCTGTATTATTTCCTTTTATAAAGCTACCTTAATTTACTGATAAATTTTTGTGTATTCTGTTCTATTTTTTAATTAGAACACTAGATGAGAACACTTTCAATGGATTAAAAAATAATTGGCACTTGTATTTCTTTAAATAAAATACAATTTTTTTTAACACCTAAAAGAAATCAAATTAGGCAGTAGAGAGAATGGTAGTTTTTTGAGCCTAAATATGTTTTGGCGTGAAAGAAGAGATACAACCCTTTATAAGCAAGATAGGAGACGGGTAGAGATGAGTATAGTTGGGATATTTGGGGTTTTTTTGAAAGCCCAGATGATGAAAAAAATGGGTAATAAAAGAATATTGAAGTTAACAGTGCAAATTAGTAATTTAAATGCGTACATCTTCCTGAGGCATGATAGAAAAGGTGAGAATCTTTCTGTGTGCTTGTTATTGGAGGAGTTCTGAATCTGAGTGTAGACTTTTAAACTACTGTAACAGTTAACTGCATGGGCAAACTAATGGTATCTTTTGTCAGAGTATTAATGATAATCGTATTTCTGCCTTCCCCTTCCTTTGTGTGCTAGGATGTGTATGAATATTTATTCCAGGTTATTGGCTGGGGKTTTTTTCCCCTCTATTTGCCTTGATTTTATATGTGTATCTAGTTCCATGGCAATAGGTCAACCCCTCAACTTGGGTAAATACTGAAGTCACTGAGTACCAAAATGGAAGTTTTCTTAGTACCTTTGACTTTCCTCCATGTTAGTTTGATGATTTGTGTTGGGGGTTGTTTGTTTAATTGCTTGTTTTTAAGCCTTCAGTGCTCTTGAAATTTTGTGCAAGTTTTTATGCAACATGAGATATTAATGCTTAGCATCCTTTTACTCTCATACCACACTGAGGTCATGAGCAGAATGTGTTTAAGTCAGTTGATGCATTTAATTATTTCTTGTAGAGAGGAGGTTTGTCTCTGTGCTTGAATATCTAGAGTAGCTGGTTATTATCTTTTACCTGTGATTCTTGAAAAAGACACTGCCAAYGGGAAAGGTTCTCTCAGATTTAGCTACATTAGTGTTACACTTAGCAGTTGTAGGTTAGAATTACTTTTCTCTGATGACTTGCATCAAAAATGTTCAATTGTGTCCATCTTTGTATTTTGTAACTAAGGAAGTAATGAAATAATACTGCATAAGGTAATAGTAAGGCTTTTTTTTTTTTTTCTAACTTTAGGTGAATTTGTGTTTGGTTGGGATTGCTGTATTTAGAGAACCATGGCTTTCAGAATTTTTATTTGAAGGAATGATTCAGAAGGTGTTATGTTTAAGCAGCAGGTAGACAAGGAAATCTTAGTGATTCTACCCTAAGAAAAATGTGAAGCAATGAGGAAGTAGAAAAGCATGGTTTTACTGTTTACATGGACTGTCATGTGTAAATCCCAGCACAGGTGTCTAAATGATTTAGCAAAGCTATTTCCAAGTCTTTCAGTATCTGTATTGAGAAATACCTATCATAGTCTGTAAACCTTAGGATCATAGAATCATTTAGGTTGGAAAAGACATTTAAGATCATTCAGCCCAACTATAAACCTGTGTTTCTCTTGAAAAAAGAAAAAAAAAAACTGGGCCAGACATGTTACTACTCATGCAGGAATTAAATAGAAGGAAACAATCACAACCTTGTAATCCTATGGCCAGCAGCTGGATTACTCTACATTAGTGATTTAATGGAGACCTAAATGTCCTGCAAATCACACTGTGTATTTTTTAGAAAGGTATGCTTTACTTAAGAAATATCAGATGAATAATCAGTTCATTCATTATGGKACATAAGAGTCTTCTGCCCCCAAATGGGAGAGAGAAAAATCATAAAACTCTCTTGTCCAGTTAAATATCTAGCATGACAGCATGTTTGTAAAAATGGTCTTGGCATATATAGAGTCCAAAACCAAAAGGTTTGGGGAGGTGAAGACAGGTTCCTTAAAAGCCACTTCAGGGATTTTGGGATGGGGATTTAACTGACCTTTGTTTCAAAATGAGTGTTACTCTCTTAACCCATTTCCAAAGAATCTTCACTGGAAAATCTCCTGTCAGTAATGCAAATTTTAGAAGAATAGCTAATGACACATATCTTAGGAGCTGCAGTGTATCTGTTTGTTTGTAAATTAAAATGTATTTAATATTAAATTTTCTAATTGGCAAATTTTATTTCTAAACAAAATATTTATCATCGATATGGATTGACTGTATATGTGTATTTAGGCTTCTGTTTTCAATCTGTGTAACTTAATGTCTAAGTAGGTGTTATCTGTCAAGTGTTGAAGCAAGACTCGGATATAAAAATATCCCTTCCTTTCTAAACATAATTTAAAATGTGACATGTGCATGTGTTACATTTGTGTGTGCATATGGATTAACAGATAGTTATAGAAAATATACTRAAATAGCAGGTTTGATTACATGGAAATGGGGTTTGATTAATTACTGCTGTAAAGTGTCCTGGCACTGTGCCAATTCATGAGTGCATTGCTCTAATGGAGTGACAGCTGCTGAGGGGAGGAAGCTGCATCTCAGGCTCAAAGTTGACAGCACAGTAGGAGAAATGGTTGGCTATGATAGTGTGCTTGCGCGGATGTTTTTAAAAACCAGCAAACAAACCCAAATAAATTAATGACAACCCTTCACAAGCAAAGCCCTCACAGCTACAGCTTCCCCCCCGCCCCACTTTCCCCAAAAAACCCATCCAAACCTCAGAAGCCAGTTACTGTTCATTGAGAGCACGGTGATCACAGAGTTTCTTTGTGCATTTTTAGGTGTGTCTTCTCAGAATTAAGCGCTAAGGAAGAGCAGCATGTCTGTGGTTTGGGTGGGGCACCTTAGACTGTGAGTGTTTGATCACCTTCATTTTAAATTAAGTCTCCTTTGGATTGTCAATGTTTTCAAGAGAAAAAATGCCCAGTACTGCTTAGGATATCTGACAGACTAAAGAATGGGTAGTTAGATCTATTAGGTCAGAAGACAGCAGAATGTACTTTTAGTTTTCTGGTCACCTTTGCTGAGAGTTTTGTTTTGCGTGTCATTGAGATGTACGATGAAAGCATCATCTTCCTAGAAAAAATAATCCATTGGGGTTTTTTGAATGTCATTAATGTCTAGAAAAAGTCACAGGGTTTGTCTTGGAAGAACTGTGGATGTTTTAGGTAGCTTGTATACTTTGGAATTGATTAACCTTTACATTAAACTACAGTGTGGAAATTACTTTTCTTGAAACCCATACAGTGCTGAGGCTTATTCAGGCAGGTTCTGTTTTGCAGTACAGTTGTGCATTTCTGCTGAAACTGGTGCAATGGAAATCAGTGTGGCTGTCTTGTATCACAGTGTGGGGTGTTATTCCTTTTCTGAGTCTTGATAAAAGAAATGTTCTACATGTGTGTGCATTTTGTTTAAGTACTTCTATCATTTTGGGGTCAYAGACATTTCTGAGTCAGGGTCAGAGAGCTCTTGTAGCTATGGAGAATGGCAGGTACTTAACCTGGCCTCAGATATATTGAATAAAGAAAAACTGGAATTTACATCTCTAACTGCCTCTTAATAAAWTCCAAATTGAGCTAACATTTGTAATTTTAATCAAGTGATAATTTCTGAACTAATTTTGTCTTTGGCTGGTGACATATTTAATGGTGAAGAGAAATTAACAGAAAGCACCATCTAATTGAAGAAAGGTTTGAAATGTGTTGATAGATTTTTACAAAACACAATAAAGTAAAATAGTCTTCTTAAAAGTGGCATCTGAGTAGGTGTAGGATCTAATTAGTTTATGACAGTAATCTGAATGAACGCTGAACCACTAGAAAAAAGCAAGTAGTGGACCATTTTCAAGCATTGATTCCACCTAGTGGTAAAAAAAAATATTACTGGTTTACATAATACGTATTCAGAATAATGTGAAGTTCCTGTTATATTTGAAGAAAGGGGAAATAAACTATTTKGTAACATTTTCTACACGTGTGCAATACTGCAAAAGCTGTTCAGAGTAGGCAGCTACAATTTGAGYACTTCACTGATACCAACAGGGATGGTTTAGATAATGTTTCAAACATATTTACTCTGTCCAATTAAAAAAATAATTATTTGCACAACTGAGTGAGGGTAATTGGGACCTTTTACAGGTTTTAAAAAGTATTTTTTATGTGTATATACATATCAGGCTTTTGTGGTTTGGGTTTTCTGGAGATTTTTTTTTTTAATCTGTCTTTGGAATAGAAGTTTGAATTCATGTAACATGAAGGGCGTGGATGTGGGTTGGGAATTCCTGGCACAATCATCAGTGGGATTTTGCAACAAACTATTGTGGAGAGATGGACTTGGGGAACACTYACCTGGCAAAATATTGACTTGGCTCAGAATGGATCTGCAGAGTTCATCCTGTGGGCTCAGGGMGAGGGTGATATGTGCTGGGCAGAGGCTGAAGGAAGGCAGGGCTGCTGATTCTGAAGGTGAAACCAGTGTGTGCCAGGCAATAATGACTAYAGAGATGGTTGCTTTGTGTGATGCAATCTGGCAAGAGCAAATGATGCAAACTCCTTTCCTCTGTAAAATATTGCCCAGATATTTTAGCAAATGAAAARCTTGACCACCTCAAATTACAGTGAAGTGTGAAAACATCTTATCCCCAGTTGATGTAGGTCCAGTATAAAAATTASATTTATCCTTGTAGCATCTGTATGTGACAATTAACATGTGAGACAGCAACTCAGCTAATTCTGAYAGATTATATAGATTGTGGTTTTTTTCATTTACAGGTACTTGTTTCACAGTGGCAATCCAGAGCATCCAGGAGACATACTTCTAAACACAACTGTAGAAGTTTTGCCTTTTCAGGTATGAATTTATTGATATGTGTCTTCTCCATTACAGGATAAAAGCAAGTGTCTCTTTATTTTCTTGACTTTTTTTTAACAGGGTGAGTGAGACATAAATGTTTTTAACTGTATGGGGCTTGATGCTCTGATGCTGTCATACTTTTCCTTTTTTTAATTGGATTTGGAAGACTACTGTAACTATTCAGATGCTGATTCAAGGTGCAGTCTGCTGCAAGTGCTGTTGGTAATCTGGAGGTGAACAAGGTCATTTTCTTCCAGTTCACTGGTACTATTTAAAATAAAAAAAAATAAACAGTCTTCCCTCTCCTGTGTATTTTGGGAATCGGGAAACCTAAATCAGCCTGCTTTTTGACTTAGTAAAAAAGTCTTAGTTTGGGGATTGACACACATCCAAACCCACTAGATACTGAAACACATAGGTTCTTAAATGAAAGGTGTACCTTTCCCCTGATTCCTGTTTTTTTTTTTCCCATAAATCAGTCAGTTTTACCAAAAGAGAGCRCTGCACTCTCTAAAGTACATTTTTGTTTGAAGTCAGATGGTATGTGTTCTTTTTCTTTGACTACATATTTCAGCTAACTATTTGTATCACAAAAGTCTGAGAGCATTAATATATTAGACAAGTTTATTTTATTTAATATTAAAATGGCAAAGTATTTCTATCTTCTCCCATATACCTGATGTAGGAATCTTGAAATCTATGCTTAAATTGCCATATGTTGAATTTTTTTTWAACTTTCTCTTTATTTTTTTTCAAAGTAAATAATCATGGAGGAGTTCAAATCTCCATTTTCCCAGTATGCTTTCCTTGGTGCAAGCAAGAAAAATTAGAAAAATTCTAATAGAAAATTCTTATTACCCCCATCCTTTAAAAGAAGTTTGTTAGCTCATTTCTAATTATACATGACATGTAGAATAGTATATCATAAGATCTGAGTTTATTTCTCAAGACCTGTGAAATACATTCAACCACAAAAACAGCAGCAGCCCTCACTTCATCTAAGCCCAAGGTACAAGARTGCACAAGATAATGAGCAAAAATGTGCATTAGGATCTCTTTTTTGGCTTTACTCAGCTGTGAAATGTCTCTCCAACTGGAGCATCCCTTAAGGAAATAATCCTACAAAGGTTCTATTGCTATTGATGCCATTTTTGGAAAAGATAAAAAGAAAATTCTGACTCTGGCCTGTTCCTAAGCCACTGGTATCAGCAGAAAATACTGTCAGTGTGAGGACAGCAGCTCCTCAGGGCCCTGTTTCTCCACCGTGGACTTCAGTAGAGCAAGAAGCCCATTCAGGTAGTTCAACMCTGATCTTCCTTAAGTAGAACTCAGAAAAACAAAAAACCCCAACCCTTACAAACCAGTGTCCCAGACTGGATTTTTCTGGGAGACAAGCAGTATACTAAAGAAACCCTCAAGACAACTAATAACAAAAACTGTCCCAAACCCCTGAAACAACAGCAACAAAAAACTAAATCCAAAACACCTGCCTCCCAAATAAATATAACCAAAAAATCCCTGCCAATCAGCAACCTCACTTCAAAGTAGGAATTTTAAAAAAGAGCTGATTAATTGAATCTCTATTTYGTCAAGCATTTTTAATTAATTCCTGGGAAATTCTTGGAGTGGGTCTTTCAGTATTGGATCATGGTTGTAACTTTTAAGCTGTTTTTCAAGCTCTGTTGTACAATTTTTTTTGTGCTTATTAAAAAAAAACTTCTTGATCCCCATCCTTTTTTAGTGAGGCACTGATAATTACAATGCTTTCCTCACTGGTCTGATGGCTCTCCATCTCACCCAAAGTCTTAGATCAAAAAGTAGGCTGTAAGTTTTCATTTGTCCAAGAGAGAAAGCTCTTGCTCAGCCATGAAAAAAGGCAGGATCCTTTGCTTTTCTCCCGCTGTGTATGCCATTATCTGCTAAATATTCTGTTCACGTGGCAGTTACCATGTGAGTTATGTGGGCCTCTTAGAGTACTTCTTTTTTCTCCTTTGAAGCCAARTACYGTTCAGTTCTGGAACACTGCTGCTCTTTCTAATTTTTTTTTTTTTTTTTGGGCTGGCTTGTCTAAGGCTGTGAATAACTATGTTCCAGGCTGGTTCTTAATTATTTAGAAAATATGGATGCTGAATATATAAGAAGAATGCACACACATTTGTCTTCCTCTGGCAAAGTAATATGCCAAAATAAATGATCTCATTTATGCTTTGTTGTTCTAGAATGAAGAACTGGTATTAAGCAAAGAAACCAAAGACAAACGCTTAGAGGATGGTTACTTCAGGATAGGTATGTAACAGCAAAAAGAAATGTGTTCTGTTATTGCAACAGTTAAAGACATCTTCATTAAAACCAAAACAAACCTAAACCTGAGTTTTGATCRTTCATTTTTGGGTACATGACCCTGTAGGCTTCACTTAACATGGTTGAACTTAACATCAGTTTCAGAGACTGATGTACTAAATAGAGATCTGTTGTGGCTCTTAGTTGTAATGCAGCTACATCCAACTTTTCTGCCAGGATTGATCACCTACGTTATAGTAGTGGCATTTCCAGGTTGTGTAAGATCACCTCTTCTGTCGTGTGACTGCACAAGTGCTTTGGTGTGAGCTGTGTGCTTGGCCTGGATTTGAACCCTCCCTACAGACAATCAGCTGTCTTGTCATAGGATGAGATTGGTACTTCAACAGCCATGTGGCTCTTGGGGAAGGTGCCTGGATACACGTTGTCAAGAAAGAGAGATTTTTCTCATGGATTTTAATTAGTTGCTGGACACAGTTTGGGCAATCCTGTTATAAAGGAAGCACGTTTTTTGTCATCATAAATTACAGTTGTCTATATGATTTAACTGTAAAGTCTAACCGGGCTTTTAAATTGGATTCTTACTCATCCTAATATAATTGAAGATGCTTTAAATAGGAATATGTTACGCATGAATGATATCCCTTGTCCTTAATCCTCCTTGAAAATACATAAGCCAAGGCRTTGTGTGTTCAGTTCCATGGTATTAAATGAATACCTGTGCCAAAATCTTCAGTTTGAGCTGTTAATGCCTTTAGACAGTTTCAAAGCTTTTGTTCTTTTGTGTAATCCTGTTCAGATTGGTGTGCTCTGATGATGTGCTCCATATTGTTTGCTGCTGCAAAACTGGATYCTGTGTCAAAATCACTCACTGCCTTTTGTTTTGGGAATGATACTGGTTTCACCTGTGAATTGTGCTACTACAGATATATTTTCCAGACACAGATTTTGTATTTCAATGTGTTGAACAGGACTTAACTGAGGATGTACTTTTGTTTCTTTTGCAGGGAAGTTTGAAAACGGTGTAGCTGAAGGAACAGTTGACCCCAGCCTAAATCCTATTTCATCATTCCGGCTTTCAGTGATACAAAATTCAGCCGTTTGGGCAATTCTGAATGAGGTAAGAGGTGGTAGAATGTTAAAAGCATAACCAGCAAATGGGTAATTTCCTCATTCAGTTTTGAAGCTCAGAATTTGGCTAACACTAAAACAGTTACCTCTTACTACTGAGAAATGTAATACACTAAACTGTGACTCATTTTTTCTGATTCTCTATTTCAGATTCATATTAAAAAGATTACAAACTGATCACGGAAATCTGCTTTAGAGGAAAATGAAAGAATCCTTGAAAACTCTTCCTATAAAATATGACATCCTTAACAAGTCACAAATTGAATATACTGAGCATGCACCTTATTCCAAATGTCATTCTTTTTCACTTGAACTCTACCTCTTGTGAAACCTACTGTAGATGAGAAGATTGTATTTACCCCTTCTTATCTGATCCATCCAGAAACTGATGCTCCACACTGATAATGTTCGTCCGAGGCCCAAGTTGTCCTCCACTGTAATGTGACTTTACCACCTTATGGTTACGGAACCCTGCTACACTTAACCTGTACTATTTTGATAGTATAGTAATATAAAGTTGTACATATTGTTACATTCCTTGAAGAAGAAAAAAATATAATTATTGTTAAATAAGTTTTATGAAGGGGGTACTTTCGGAGTTCCATTTATTTTCTATAAAAAGAACCCTCTTTTATAGACTGTCAGGGATATATATTAAAAATGTTAGGGATATTTAATTTATTAAAATAATTTGAAAAGTACATATTTTTATGCAGTAAAATTTTAAATTGATATAGTTTTTTTATGAATTCTCTAGTTTAAGTTATCTTTCTACATTTTCCTTTGGAGATGCAAACATAAATTAATACCATATTTCAAATATACTGCCATGTTTAAAAAAACAAGATTAAGTTTCTAAATTATGTAGTTTTATACACAGAATCTGAATGATGTTCAGAGACATAAACAGAGTTCTGAAGAGTGTTATTCTTTGGGGCTATGAAATTCCACTATGTACAGTTTGTAGCCACATGAAAAGCATGTTGAAATGTCTTGTTTCATATTATGTACTAAATCCGCAGTGATTTTAGATTGAATCCATTGCATTTTAGAAGAATTTTTTTTAATTCCAAATCAGTTCTTTCTAAAAATATTTGTAAACATTTCCTAGGCTGAACAAATTCATTTTCTGTACTGAGAAAAAATCATTCTCCAGCTTTGCTTTGGAGTGACAAGAAGTTACCTTTTATCAAAAGAATGAACAGTAGATACATTTGATCTACAGAGTTCTCCTTTTAAAAAGTTCTGTTATTGCAGTGTTTATTTTGGATACATTAGCGAGTAGTTACATTTTATTTTCTTCCTTTGTTCAAGAACCAGGTCTTAGTTTGACTCCTTTATGGATCAGTATGGTAATTCGCACTAACTTTATAGCAGGAACTAAATTTGGCCTCAAGTTTGTACCCTGCCTTTTCGTTCCAAGGGAAACAGCAGCAATCCTAAATTAATCAGAAATTCGGTCAGGGACAGAATGTGGTTTGGATTACATCCAGAGTGGAATTGTTGCAGTACTAATGCTACTACTTTACTGAACASCTTCTGCTTAGGTGCTTATAGGTCCTTAGGTGTAAGGACTCAGGCACAGGAAGATTTCAGTTAGTCAGAAATGGCCAGGAGAAAGAGAGGCAGGAATTCCTTCCTTTAATAGGAATGAAATGCCTGATTGACATTGGAGGGAGGCATCCACCCTGGCTTGGGGATTCTCAGTTGTGCTGTGAAGCAGACATCTCCAAAGCTGGCCAGCTTTCCYCGTGGAAAAAACCCACACTCTACTATCCCTGACATAGAATCATAGAATCAATTAAGTTGGAAAAGACCTTTAATGTCTTTGTGATCAGGGCACAGATGCACAAAATCTGTTGCTGGTTCCCCGACCTAGAGCAGGGATCTTGAATTTGAACTTTCACATCAAAGTTCAGCTGACAGATTTGGCCTCTCTTTCATGATATCTTTATAAGGAGCAGGARCCTAAACCTGACTCTCCAGCACTGCAAGCCCTCACCACTAGCTTATAGAGTCAACCTGTCCTCTCTTCTGCCTTGCTGGAGAATTGTGATGTAGCTTTGACACTTCACCAGTATTCAAGTTGAAGAACTTAACTACTTCTACAGGCTGTTGTTGTTTTGGTTTAGCTATGCTGTCCAGGGACACAGGGAAGACAAGATTTTTATGCAGAGGKAAGACCTGTTTAGACTGACTGGTGTAAGTTCAAGAAAAGTTAGATACCAGGCAGACATTGTTTACTTTTCCTGTTTGAATCAGGTGGTGTAAATAAAATGTTACTTGGAGAGCTTGTATTGCCCGTAGAGACTGTGGGCATCAGGTAAGCACCAGTCACACAAATGGAGTTTATTCTTGGATTTAGGAATGTGGATGACCAGGYTCTGAATCCTGTGTGACTCCAGCCTGTTGTGCTGGTACAGCCCTGTTTGTTTCCTGTATAATGCTCTGCTATCAAATTACCAATATGCCATGGGTTTTTATCACACATTAACTAGCAAAGGTCTGAGAAAGTATTTAGGTTTTCTTCTCAGCTGCATCTGTGAACAAATGATGCAAATTATTTAAACTAGGGTTATTTATTACAATTCAGAGTGCAGAATTCTATATGTTAGATACTGCAGTTTCTTTAATTTGTTTTGCTGACAGTGACCTTTTCCATTTTTTCCATAAGTCCAGAATTTTACTGGTAGCACTTATTTAAGAAAGCTGTGTGCTTATTCTCAAAGCATCACTGTTCCTGATGTTTCACAGTAGTTAAGATGAATCATTGCTAATATATTAAATACATAGAACCCCTATCATTGATTGCAAGACTCTGGTTAGTAGTATATTTAGTTTTCAAAAATGTTGAGAAGAAATTTATCCAAGACCACAAATGAACTAGTGTGTGGTAAAATGTGGGTTGTYTTCTAAAGATTGGTGCATTTTTATTACATTGTAGTAGCAGGAGTTGAAAATACTCTGGGCTGCTTTAGTACTTTCAGTGTTCCTGAGCTTAGAGGCTCGCTAGATAAATGTGCCACATTAATACAAATTATATTTCACAGATGCAGGTAAATTCAAGAGCTGGTGTAATCAGGTAGTTCTGCAAATTTGCTTGGAAATTTTATTGAGAAATAGAAAAAGCAAGGAAAATATTTTCTATCTTAATTATTTCTGCAGACAGCTATTTTGGGCCTTGTACCTTTAAATAACAATTCTTGAGTCAAGCTAAAGTGGTGCAAGTGTACTTCCTGCAAGTCTGATGAAGTAACAGTTGGGCTGTTTGGCTCATCAGCCTTCAGCTTGGGCACTCTTTGTGACTGGGTCTACACCAGTGGGGCCAGTGTCTYGTGCACGTCTCCATTTTCAGTGACAGTATTACCAGATCTTAAACAGCATCCTAAACCTATTACCTGTTTTTGGGGAGTTTTTCCCTACATGTATTCAATTTCAATTTATTTTTCTTGTGGCCTTAAAAATCCCCTCTAGGCTGCTGAATCTTAGAGTTATCCAATAATGGAAAATATTTAAAAATGAACTGCACTATCCTATGCTCCTGTTAGCTCCTTCCAATGCTGTTCAAGATTCAGAATAGCCCACTTGCGTGAAACCAAAGGCATGGCCAGAAACCTTCATTATCTGGGCAAATTATTCYTAACTTCTTATACTGGATGCCAAACAGACTGGCTGATGCAAACACTGGCTTTTCTGAGTTGATCAGGATTGCTTGGGACCAAGAAAACACAAGACTGTCAGTATAATCTTGTTTTGCTCACTCAGTGGGTCATCTTGCTGAAAACTTTGTAAATAATGTGAACAGAATGTGATAATTAAAAAGTGTTTCTAAAGCACTGTATAAGGCTTTGAGCTTTTGCGGGCATCTCAACCACATGTTTTCATTAATGGAAAAATTTCTTATATATTTTTTTTTCTGTACTTAAAGATGGCTTAGAAAAATTCAGATAGATGTGATTAATGGACCAAGAAAAGACTGGAGTCTTCTATCCTATCAGTGCTTGTCTAGCTGTTTCAAGGCAGTTTTTAAATACCTTGAGTCAGTTTGGAGCAAAGCAATTTATACTTTGCCCATGTGAAACAGTTCCCTGAATGAGTTGAAGTGTAATTAGTCTTTGGAAAAATTGAACAACTGTGTAACAGTTTCCTTTTTTTTTGTTTTCAAATACATTATAATTTCAGTAATCTCTGTATTTTGTTGGAAATACTTGCTACAGATGAAGTATCATAGTAATTTGTAGTTTTCCTCCAACTTGTAAAGTATTTTAGTCTTGTGGGGGAAAAGAAGAATGAAATATTTTCAAACCTTGCTTCTGTAAAATACATGAACCCAAGGTTCTATATTTATTCTTACTCGGAAGCATGCATTGTGAAAAAGCTAGAACAAGTAACTGTAGCTAGAAAGAGGAAAAAAAATTCCTTGTGTATTTAAATCATCTTTACAATCACCAGCATAAGGCTGAAAAGCTATTAAACAACTGRTGTTTTCAGGCTAGCATTGATTGCTGATGTAAAACACATCCCATGGAGACTTGGTGAATTAGTCCTTGAGTGTCACTTTTCTGACCTTAATGGTCTCTGAAGGGTATTGCTAATTTCTGCTGTAAACAGTGAGCTGCTGGAAGTTAAAGTAGCTTAATTTTGAGAATGATGCAGCCTTCTTTCAAATGGAAAAACTTTGCTATCTCTAAAGGGAAGGTGCACAGGCCCCAAGTCCTTCAGTGGTATTGCACCACAGGGCACTAAATATGAAGTATTTTTACTGTTGAACTGAAGTAGTTGATCACTGATGCTAGGATTCCTGTTAGGGAAAAAGTGTGCTGTTAGGCTGCAGCTGCCTGCAGGACGGGAGCTTGTGCTGTTAGCCAGGGAGGTAGCAGATCCTGACTGGAATCCTTCACTTTCCATGGATCAGCAGTTCAGTGCTTTCCTTYGTTTAAAGGAGAACGTTGCTCAGCATCTGCTGAGAGGAAAATATGAATCTCTTCAAGCCTTAACAGTGGCTGAAACACACAGTACTGTAAGATGCACTGCCAGCATATTTGGTATTTTAAGATAAATTATAGTTTTTCCTTAGAGATCAAATTCTAGTATTGAAATTGTCTTACTGTAACCAGTTTACTCTTGTGTTGTTTTGGAAACTGAATCCTAGTGCTCATGTTTCATGCTGAACACTGCATTGGAAAGCTGTCACTTTCACTTTCCATAAGGTATTGTTTGTGACGGTCAGTTTATACTCCTGCCTTGTGGACTTTACAGCTGCAGGCATTGCCATGAACCCACCCACACTTGTAGYCAAACTAACTTGTACTTTTCCTTCCATGTTCATTGACCTGCCACTCAGAATGGTGGCTGTAGTAATACCCACTGGACTGCTAGAGATTGGGTTTAAAACTTGCTGCTATCTTTGGAAACCTGATATGGGTCATGTTAATTGTGCCTTTCATCACTGTTTCTTCTGTGTGCCAGAGTTGTCCTTGTATATTTGAAGTAGTCATTAAAATAAAGCTGTTCTCACGCTCTTTCATACAAGGAGAGGACAGATCTGTATCTAGAGACAGTTGTTGCTTTACCATCGCAACACTATTAAGATCTGTATTTTCACACAGTCCCAAGGCAAGGTATTCCAATATTACTCTTCAATAAAACAGTTTTTTGGTGTCACTTAAGCCCCTCATAATGTAGAGCTTATGCCAGTATGTGCAAAGTATCTGCAGTAAGAGTTAYGCTACATAGACTTGTTGCAGTTAAATTTAAGCTACAGAAATGTACAAGTAACTTGTTTTTAGGAATGTACTGCGAAAATATTTGAACAAAATTGCTAACATGTTTACTGTTGTAAATATTTTAATAAAAAAGGACACTTCAAACTTTTTTACACAATTATCTACAATAAAGAGAAATTTACAACCATTTACAAAACGTTCTTAACTTTTTCTTTACTGTCAAAATGGCTGAAGTAGAAACAAAATAAACATTACATACATGAAGTCCTGGTTTTATTTCACTCTGTATTTATAAAAGGAACAAAGCATCTTGGTGAAGTTCCATCCACAAGCTAATGAGATCAAATAGAGCATGATGAGAAGTGCAAATGGATACAAAAGAATAGCTGTGTTCTTCAAAAAGGGCAATGCTGAAACAGAAACAATATTGAAGCAAGTATAAAGTAGTGCTCTTTAAAAATGGTGCTTCATGTAGAGTAGCCTTGGGGCAAGGCAACAAAAAATAGTTCTACAATACTCTCCTGTCCTCCTCAGACATCTCTGTGCTACTAATCCTACTGTTATAATGGCTTGGGGAACWGTTTTACCCAAAACTATGGTCTTGGGTAAAACTCATTACAGAATTTTTATCTAATGCTAACCTCTTGAAGTGGATTTACAGAGGAACAAGAAAACCAAGTTGTGGTACTACAGGTCTAATACAAGACTGGAATTTGGTGAGGTGGAGAATATAAATTGTTTGGTTAAAAKGTCCACCCAGCTGAAAACATGGATTGGTTTCTATCAAACTGCATTTCCCACAAAGAAAGACTTSAACACTCAGCTGAGCCTCTGCTTTACAAATACTAGGCTAAGATCAAATTAATAGACTGAAAACATGCTTTTCTTTTTAGTCAAACAAATAAAAAGAAGTTGCTTTTACTCACCACTGTATCCTAGGAATGTCACGTAGATGTAATAGCCGATTGCAATCAGCCATAATGTATTCCCAACAAAATATCCAATGACAGAATCAGATATGATGACATCTGCAAGAGATAACTGCTCTCAGCTGTTTTGACAGTGCACCATTTTGAAGCACAGAGCTCAAAGTATTCTACTTACAGTTGATGAAGAACAGCTGGATAAAATGCAGAATGACTAGAAGTGGGTAGAAAGCATTCAGATGCACATCAAAGGCATATCCCCACTCCACATCATAATCTCTGTTCGGCTGCTTCACTAAGTATTTATTTGAAATGAACCTACATGAAAAGATTTTTGATACTGTTGGTAATATGAATCTATAAAACTCACAACACATAGGTTTGAAATACTAAGTCAAATGTGATCCCAACTCTCCACCCCAGAATTTCTGCTATCTGGGAGAAAAAACATGCAGGAATCATACAGACTAGACTATYGTTAAAATGGTTTTGTTGAAACTATCATTGCATCCCCTGCATGCTACAGGCAGCTGAAATACTCTGCAGGTATTTCAAAACAGAAACAAAACTCTTCTTTATAAGAAAGAGATCAATACTACAATTTATCAGTGCAGCCACAAGCTGCCACTTCTGTCTGTACACAYAGGGAGATAACTTCAGTGAAGTGGTGGTACAAGAGCAGCATACCTCATAGAGAGATGGTTTATTTAATCTCTGCAGAACAGATGCACTGCAAGGACAGGAGGAGGGCAGAAGAGCGTTCATAATGTCCCTMTACTTACTGAAAAGATGTACAAATGCAACATGCACTGCCTGGTATTAAAGGCTATCGAATGAGCCTTGAGACTCTTTCCTTTAGCTTAAGTTCTGCTGACATCAAAAAATTTATCCCATTTAGAAAAGGAACAAAAAGGCAATATATGTTCAGAAATAAGAGACCCAAGTTTTCATGGAAGCCTCCTCTGAGCTATTCTTTGTGCCAAGGTTGGGGTTGCAAAGAGGCAGAGCCTGGGTGCAAGGTGAGGAGAAGTGAGACAAGAAGGAGTTTAGATTCATTAGGAATGGGGGAGTTTTGCAGAAAAAGGTGAGCCTGCACTGGAAGAAGGGACTTGAACCAAACTGGAGCCAGGTGACTGGTATTGAGGCCTGCAGGAAGCTGAATAAAAGACAGAGGAAARTCAGCAGATGCTGAAGTATTCCTGGTTTACAAGACTGTATCCTAAGGCACAAATTGCTGGAGGATGGGGCCAGGGAACATTACTATAAGCTCTTCCCCAAGCAATTTATGGGTTGCTCCAGACAGGAGTACTAGGGCAGGTGGACCTTTCATCCATCAGCTACATTTCTTTTATATGCCTCATTCTCAATTTTGCAATTACAAGCAGGGGTTCTTGATGTCACTGTTAGGATTTATCCCTTTTCCAATCATCATCACTTTAGGATGCTAACTCTTAAGATTTAAGATGTTAGCTCCACTATTAAGAACTCTTATATGCCCTTGCTTTCTAAAGTTCCTTGTAAAATAAAAATTCTTTCTTTGGTGCCCTCCCCTTGCAGCAGCACAGGAACAGCAGTTTCCCATCATTTCATGGTTCCATCACTGTTGCAGGACACATCTATGCTRTTGATGAGGCCTGGGTTGTAAAGTGACCTGCTCCTGCCTCTCCACTTCTACAAGTCTCTGGACAATAGAGGATAAAACTGGCAGCAACTACCAACAAAGGAAAAAGCTGCCAAGCACAGAACAGTTGTTTTTAGGGCATCATTTTGAAACAATTATGACAGCAGCATAAAACCTATAGACAATACTTTCTTACAAGTTTACCCCAAACAAAAAACCCCAAACAACAAACAAGTGTCTCAAAAACAGCAGAGGACTCTCTGTGTCTGAACAGCAATAYTGAACTCGGCTTCCAAATTCACCACTTACCACATTAGAGTTGCAATCAGGAGSCCAACGCCCACGCAGTCTATGAATACAACCCAAAGTAGCAGTTTTATTGTTTCAAAAAATCCCATGTCCAGTACAAATCCAAACCCTACGGTAGACACTGAAAGCAGAAAAAGATTATTAAAGTCGGCTGTGGGAAAAAACCCATGAGATCTGATGGGTCTGACACTGATGGGGTTTTTTTGAGTATACTGTTAAGAAATCTCCAGTTTCCTTTTTATTTTTCTCCCARGATTTTCAGTCCAACAGCTCTTTTTTTCCTCACAAAAAAATAGATATAATGCAATTTATTCATAATTTAATCCCTGTCACAGATTGAACACTCATATGTACTTGGGTCTAACTGTAATGCTCCACCCAAAGTGTTTTTTTTAACTTTGCACAATGCTACAATAGAACATTCTTTGTTTTAGAAAGGCTCCTTGTTAACCCAAACCATGTGTGTAATTCTATTTCAGTTGAGTTCTTCTACTGTGAACAGCAATACACTATTTAATAGACGGCAGCTAAGATAATACTTACTGAATTTGCAGTTCAGTTATTTATATGAGCCACTCTTTTATAGCTTAATTTGGCAATATACAGAATCTCAYCAGGGCCTTAATTATAAAAAGTGTTTCATACATGATATTCAGGTAAACCAAATAGTCAGTATTTCTTAACAAAAACATTGCCATGTGCCATGGGGTTTTCTTACTGTGTAAAGTTACAGTGAATTATGCAGTTTAAAATACAACAGAAAAAGAGGTGCAACAGAGAGTTCTACAAGTTCTACTCAAGACTACAGAGTACTACCTAAGCCTACTCTGATTTCTAATTCCCTTAACTTCAGAAAGGCTGGGCCTTTTTCTTATGTGCTAATTTGATTAAAAGATTATCCATACAGATCGATCCTTTTTGTGTGTTTGCTATCAGAAGGAARATAAATGTTCATCCCTAAACTTTCCCTCCCTCTTCCTTATGCTGTTCTCCTGCACTCACCACAAAGCCAGATACTGAGCAGCACGAGGAAAGCGGGATCATCTCTCGCCCACTGGTCCTTTGTCTGTTTTCTGTAGTGAAAGTTCCTATAAACCCTCTGCGGTGAAGTGAACAGGTAAAGCATCTGCCAAAGCGCAAACTCGAAGTCCATCTGTCGGAAGTGGAAGAGCCTCCGCAGGTACTTGTAGCGTTTCGCTCCGGCTGTGTGCCTTGCAGCATCTCTGGGGCTCAGYACACCATTGCCCTGGCTCCCAGAATTAACCAATGTGGTTGGCAACATCTTGCTAAAGAAAGAATTTCAAAAGATGCATTTTCTTTTGCACATAATAAAGGCTACAAATAAAATCACGCGATGCAGGCCACGTCTGCAATGCTGAGGTGACAAAAACTGAGCGCAAGTATAAACAATGACATTTGTTGGAGCAGGTCCAGAGGAAGCCATGGAGTTGGTGAGAGGGCTGGAGAACCTCCCTTATGGAGACAGGCTGAGAAAGTTGGGGCTGTTCAGCCTGGAGAAGGTTGTGTGAAGACCTCCTAGCACCTCCCAGTATTTGAAAGGGGAAAATAAGGAAGCTAGGACACTTCATCSGGAACTGYATTGATAGGACAAGGWGTAAYGCGTACAAACTGAAAGAGGGGAAATTTAGGTTAGATATAAAAAAGAAATTCGTTACTGTGGGGGTGGTGAGACACTGGCACAGACCGCCCAGGGAGGATGTAGATGCCCCAACCCTGGCAGTGTTCAAGGCCAGGTTGGATGGGGCTTAGAACAACCTGGTCTAGTGGGAGATATCCCTGCTCACGGCGGGGGAGTTGGTGCAAGATGATCTKTACGGTYCCTTCYAGCCTTTAACAGTGCACAAATCGATGCTTTAGGGCCRGCCCGGCCGTCGCTGCTGACCAACACCCGTCCCCCGGAGCGGGGCCCGCACCCAGCCCCGGGCCGGGCAGCGCCGCACCCCCGAGCCCCGCGCCGCGCTGAGGGTCTCACCTGCTGCCCCGGCCCGCGGCGCGACCCCCGCCCCGCCCGGCACCGCCACCAGGGCCGCCGCCCGCAGCCTTCCGCCACCGTCCGCGGCGCAGGCGCCCGGGATCCTTCCCGGAGCCGCCCCGTCCCTTCCTGCCCCCGCCGGAAGCGGCCGCGGCGCCCGGCATGGCGGTGGCGGTCGGCGGTGGCCGCAGGGCGGGCGGCAGCAGCGGGGCGTAGCGCAGGGCTCGCCGCCATGCCCAAGTACTACGAGGAGAAGGAGGAGGACGGGCGCGCCTGCGGCGGCGTGAGGGAGGATCTGCGGCAGTGCCTGCTGGAGAGCCCCTGCGTGCTGCAGGTGAGCGCGGCCGCCCTCCCGGGACAGACAGCTTCCCTTCCCCAGCTTCTTAGCTCGYGGTTGTAGCTGCTTAGGCAATTACAGATCAGAGGAGAGCGCAGGTCACCGTACCGAAGTGAAATCCTCAGTAAACTTCCTCTGAAGCTGGAACTAAATGATCCTCAAAGGCCTCTTCCAAGCCAAATGAGCTCAGTTGGCCAGAGCGTGGTGCTAGTAACGCCAAGGTCGTGGGTCCGATCGCTGCGYTGGCCTTCCCTTAAGAGTTGGACTCGATGATCCTTGAGGGTGCCTTCCAACTCAGAATATTGGTGATTCTGTTCTATGATTCTGTGAAGTATTTTGATGTCTCTGACGCGCTGCAGAAATAAAATTTTTAATCCTTTCTTATTTCATCTACTAGGAAAAGAAAAGCCCTAAACAGTGCTTGAGGGAAGGACACTGTAGGAGTTTGCAAGTGACTTTCTTTGCATGCAAAAGATCAATGGTAAGTGGTGGTGTGTCTTCTCCCTGCTTGGATGTTTTCTGTCCTTTTCCCCCTCTTCAGAAGAAAACCACTTGAATTCAGTAAGGCAAGTGTCATTACGCAGAACAGGTCTTGCCTTTGAATCCTCATTAAAATATGGTACCAATTTTTCATGAAGAAGCAGCTKTAGAATAGGAGAAATTGGAAGAGTACATGTTTAAATTCAATTAGGCTTAGAATGTAGCAGGCAAGTAGGGTAGGTATTTTCACTATTGTTTTTAGTTTCAGTTTAAAAAAATATTAGTAGATCAGGTAATTGTAAGATAAAATATTGACATACTTTTTGCTTGTATGGTCATTCAAAAACATCTATATGAAGAACATTTAAAGGAAAGAAAATGAGACTTTCACTGTAGAAGCAGGATCTTGCATTGAATTCACATTGAGTCATTAATTTTCTTGAAGTACTAAAATTCATGATGAATAATAGTTTGTTTTTTTATATAATGAACTATCCYATATGATAATGGCAAGTAATTTTAAAAAATGTAATTAAAGTTTTCCCTATTTTGATAGGAGTTCCTTGTCCAGAATTGTTTTGCTTGTGTTTCCATGGCATTTAAAACGTATCTAAGATGCAGTAAAATGGATCAAAACTTTCTAAGCATGAGAAGTGCAGTGCTCATTTTTTTTTTAGCTGGTGTGATACATAATGAAGAATGTACAGCTAAAACAGTACCTAAAATTTTTCTTCTGCTTTCTATTAGTCATAGCAGCTTTTTGTACCTCTCCTGTATAAACCATATTAATCCATAAAATKACAAATTATTGTTTCTGTGCACAGGAAAAATGCTGTATATTGAAAGTTTGAAATACCTATATAATGCTGCAATAGCAGCATACATATCTCCAGGTGATGTGCCTGTATTTTTCTGTGGATTGTGTTAACAATCTGTGGATTTTTTAAGGGACCCTGATGAAACTAAGTTTCTAGTTAAATGTCTCCAGTTCATGCAGGATGATGCCTGGCTCTTAAATGATTTTATTTAACTGTCCCAAATTTTAAAGCTGATGAGTGATCTTTTTCTTGTCCTGTTAATTCTGTACATTTCAATWATCATGCTCTGTCAAATTTTTTATTTGTTCTAATAGTGAAGCTTAAAGAGTGTCCAAATTAGACACTAAATGCAGATATAATTTACAGTATGCTAAAATCATCAGGGGTTTTGCCTAGATGCTGTTTTCAAGGAAAGAGAAAGTCTTATCAAAGGAGTAAACTTTAGTATGTTTAGATATTAAAGCTTGGCCGAGGTTTAAAGTGAAAGCTGCTTGGTTTTTGGACAAGCTGTGTCATCGTGAGTCTAGCTCTTTACAAATTTTGCTGCAGTTCTGAATTCTGGAAGAAAGTTAGTTAATGGATGTAGAAGGAACCTCCTCAATCTAATATCTGAATATGGCTGAGTTGCAGTCTGTCACTGCCATCTTCATGACTGGTTATCTAAATTCAGAAGAATTCTCCCAAGGTCAAAGTATGGTTTTTTTCTGCATTGGGAAAGAACTTACAGTTTAGCTTCTGTAAGTACTGCACGGTGGCATTTATTTTATCTTTACCATCATCTTCAGCCATTCATTAAATGCTTTTTTTTTTGTAATTACCAAGAATAAACTTGCAGATTTTACAGGCTAAATATTATTTCAGTTTTTACTAATTTATTTCTATTTTTTCCAGAAACTTTGTGTATTTAAGTTATGCCTCTTCTCATGGACATTGGCTATGACTCCCACTTCAACCAAATCTGAATTTTCCTCCTTCAGTTTAACAGTTAAATTTGCAAAACTGGTCTAAAGCAGATTTACCTTGTTTTCATGTGTCCATTGCCGTCCCACTRTGTTGTTCTGTCATTTATGTTGTTGTTTATTTCAGAATGCACGGGAAGCTTGTGACATAATTTTAGTTTTGTGTGAGGTTGAAGATTTTATAATGTGTCTTTCATCAGAATCCCCTGTGGCTTGTTGGCTACATCACTACTTTTCTTCTGCTTTATTCTGGTCTTTGTTCTGATGTTAGAGAGTGCCAAGGTAGCACAAACACTCTACAATATTTCTTTTGCAAAATACCTGCTCTTAATATATTGACTTMAATTTTCAGTTGGATACCAGGGCAAGATTCAGAGGAAGGAAGGGGTACTGAAGTCCTCATCAAGAGACCTAGCCATGGGAATTTAGGATTCATCAGCACTCTACACAAAAGCAGAGACTAAAGTAAGAAGATGGTACCTGCTGCATCCTTTCATGYGGTGTTTTCATGGAAGGTATCTACTCCTGAGCATTCTGACAGATTGACTTGAATGTCAAAAAGAAGGCAAGCATAAAGCTGCAAGTTCTGGCCAAAATGGGTGCTTGTCATGTATTTGCAATAAAAATGTGAAATCCAGAACAAGCTGCAGAAGTTATTCTGTTTTGAGGTTGTCTTTTGTGACTTAACTGTAAATTCTGGTAATCTTTTACTATTAGAAATAATACAGGATATGGAACTGGGARTTCACTTGATGTGTTGAGGAGTTACCTTAGTAGACATATATCCCAGAGAGTTTGTCAGAATAGAACTATTTTCAGAGATGAGGAATTGACCAAGGTTGTAAAATGTGTGTGCAAGCTGCTTCCTCTACAGTAGGTTTGCTACCCAATAAACCTGTACTAAAGATGGGAGTGGTGATGTTTTTCAGTCCCACACTGGTAGGGAAGTGGGATTTATAAGAATAAGAAGCATTAAGTAGTGCTTATACCATGACTGTGGTCAGTATTAATTGGTTCTATAKAAGAACTCTTTATCCAGAGGAGCATTTTTTTCTATTCCTTCAGAATCAAGACCTCTACAGGCCTGTATTAAATAAATGATAATGTAACTCTTGCGCGTAAAAGCTCAAATAACTTCAGACAAGCTGATTAGAAACAAGGTTAGGAAATAGTGAGAGGGGAGAGGACTGTAGTAACTTCTTTTCTTGGCTGAAGCTTATAGCCAAGTGTCTGATTTACATTCAGTCTGAACAGATGCATGCAACACTTATTGTTTCTAAAATTGATGACTTCAGTGAATGAGCACATGTTGACTGTTTAATTCTGTCTTCTTAAGCAACTGTTCTCTAATGAGTCAGAGAATGTTTATATTCCTTGTATGTGTAGGACTTTATTTTTGCCCTCTAAATCAACACTGATTTCACATTTTCATGTTCTGTTGCTCATGTGGAAGCTAGTTCTGTAAGCATCCTTTGTTTTCCACATTATCTCTACATATTAGAGATATTTGTTATCTCTAACATATTACCATATTATCTCTACATACACTAAAATGGTATTTGATGTCTATAAGAGTATTTTTAACTTAACACTCTAATTTCAAAGTATTACTCACAAGCCTCTTCCATGGGAAAAAAAATTTGAAAAGATACTAAAAATAAATATAAAGCCAYATGGCAGGTATTTGAAGTCAGTTAGAGAGGAGGGTGGGAATGGTATGTGGGTTTGTTATCAAGGACTTTTCCATAATCTGCCCTACTGCAGGGGTTTATAGGTTGATGCTTCAAGTGATCATTATTCCTTTCTCAACCATGATCACTAAACCTCACTAATGCTGCAGTAGAAGGGAGCAGAAAGATTGCTACATTTTAAACAGTTATTTTTTGTAATCAACTTGATCCAGTGGAGATCAAGTGTTAAAATTAGATCTATTGGTTATTTAAGAATTTAAAAATTGACAGAATACATATATTATTTGATCCAATAGAATGTTAGTGTCAAAACATCCTAATGGTTCACTAAACTACCTAGGACAGTGTRAAAATACTGTAATAGGTAACGAAATACTGATTTGGTCGAGACTATTATTCAATTCCAATATTATGTAATGTAATACTCTGTCTAAAGATAACTRATGATATAATTGTCTTGGGACTTTGAACACTGTCCTACTTGAGAGATATTAATATTTCTTGTGGGAAAAATAATCTGTTTCATTAATGCCCTCTTTACAGCTTTTTTCCTAATACACAAAATATTTTTATTTAAATATATTGATATTTTTGTCTCATAGCTTGTGCTACACTACTGGCTTTTACTAAAAAAGGACATGTTTCTGTTCTTTAGTAGATTTTGCAAGATGGAATCTGAGGACAAATGGTTGACATGGCACCAAAAGGCTCATGCTGGTTTTAGAATCACAAAAATATGCAGTGCTAATAATTTGTATTAGGACACTGCTTGCAATAACCTTTCACTTTCTTGTTCCTCTTACTTGTTTTTCATGGTGCAGAGTCAGAGGCTGCTAAATGCTGTCAGGACTGACATTGCAGGCTGTGGCTCTGTCAGTGTTAGGACCTGTCTGTGTTACTGCACCTAGTTTCAAAAATTAAAACGTTCTCTCTGTGGTCCAGTCCTGCAAACACGGTTGTATTTATGGAGCTGTAAAGACATTGCAGAACTGCTCACATGTTGTTCATGATGATTAAAAAATAGGCTGTGGCCATTCACTCGGAAAATTCTTTAGGCTGTTAACTGTTCTTTCAAGGTAATACAGTGATAAGCATGAGTCTGCTTAATGAAGGCCYGTGTGTACATATTTTGAAAAATGAGAGAAAGGGGTTGGTGTTCCAGAAGTATCACACATTTAGTATTTAAGTTGTGCCTCTTGAAAGGAAAGACAAAGCATCTTTAAAAAATCCTCACATTTGAAATCTTTTGTGCTTCCAGAAGGTGTGCATTTGTATTACAAAGAGCTTCATTATTCACTGGGTGGCATAAGAAATTGGTTGTCCAGTCTCTCTTCACCTTTAAGTTTATGGAGAGTTGCAGATTGGATTAAATGCTTCTTTAAAAAAAAAAACCCAACATGTAAAATAATATCTTTTCAGTGAAAGCCTGGAACCAACTAGGTTGACACCTACTTATAAGAAGAGCATTAAATGAAATCATCATGTGAAAATGCAGCCACAGAATATAGGTGGTAAGCAGTATCTGTTGTTTAAGCTGTGGTTAGAAAGCTTATGAATACAGAGCTGTAGCAGCTTTGTTAACATAATGAATTTTTGTGGTGCCTTGGTGTCATTTAGAATATGTGTATTTATTGTAAATGTATCTTGTTGTCTAAAGCTGAAGAGCACTACAGCTTAATTCCAGTCACAAATTGTAGCTGACAGAATAATAACCAGCAAACCTATRGATCCTTTCTCATTTTTCTTTTTCCAAATCTGCCTGCTGAATTTTCTGTCTCTGGCATGTTTTTATTGCAGATATCTTCAGGAAATCATTAACTGGTTATTCCTGTAAGTGGCACACTCCACAATGACTTTGTTGACAGTCTGTAGGAAGAAAATTCTGTAAAAATAGCAGCTTCTTGAAGTGGACTATGCTATATTTTTGGGATTTACAGTAGGTTCATTAATAATGTCCTTAAACACCGAAAGTGGAAGAAGCAACAAGATTTGCATTTTAATAGCTGCTTAATTAGATCAGTAGCAGGTGATGTATTTCAAGTAATCATATATTTTAGTAGCTAAACATTGAAAATATATTTTTTATGTCCATCTGAGGTTGGTGTGTCCTGATGGAGGCTTTCATGTGCAATATTATTTTTTTCCTGGCCTGTAGGTAGTAATGGGCTGTAGTGAAATGGAACGGAATAATTTCCCTAAAGATTTTTAGTAACAGAGGAAATGATACAAGTAAATCTCTGTGACCTAGAACAAGATATTCAAAATCTGCAATATTGCTACTATTGCTTTAAAAGGAGCTAGGGAAAAATAGCAAATCAGAAATTGGCTTGCAGTGCATACAATCTAATGATAAACTTTGCTACTGTAAAATTGTCTTTTGTTGTCCTTCATCACCATTCTAAGGAAGAGGAATATGAATATTACTAAATCAATTTGTGACAGAAATTTTTGAGGCATTTTTGCTGGGGAGAGTGTGAAGTCTTTCTGAGGTTTACAAAGGTCTAGTATTTGTTACCTATGGCCTCTGGCTTCTGATTCTGTAGCAGCCATATCTCACTAACAGTCATAGCAGGATAATTTCTGGAATTCTGAGCAGGAAGAAATCTATTACAGATTGTTGGATTGCTGGCACATCGAGGAAGATGAGGGTAAATAGTGTGTTGAGGGGRTTGATTATCGGATGCATAAAAATTGGTAATGCTCAATAGAAGGGCAGAAACTGTAAAGCCCTTTATCAGCTGCTGACTTGACATTCAGGTCCCTTTCTGCTTTGTATTAGTACTTCAGGTAAGAGTTTGACACCTCTCATGTGGTCTGACCTTCTGTGAAGGTTTTTATGCCAGAGAAAGGCATCAGATCTTAAAGAGGACATAAAATBTAATTACATTTTCTCTTGACAGAGTATTTCAATAGCTAGTAATCCCTCTAGAAAGAGCATGTCTGTCTTGTGATTAGAACTTCAGTTTTCACGTCTGGGAGAAGAAGAGGGGATGGCTCTGCAAAGAGGTTAGTGGTATCTTAGGTTTTCCAGGTGGAATGCATTTGAAAGTGAAAACCAAACAAAAACAAACAAAACCAAACCCACAAACAAACAAAAAAACACACCCCCCCCCCCCCCCACCAAACCTTTGATATTTTTCAATTAAATACATGGCTTGACTTCCTAAAATCTTGTGTTATACCTGCCTTCCTTAGTCCCCTCACAGACATGCAGTGTTCTTTTAGGCAGGAGATAAACCTCTGTCGCATATTTTTTCACTGATCTACGTACAGGTAAAATCCCCAMTTTATTTGTACACTACTGATAGTGCTTCCAAGGTGAGTGTTACATTTTCTCACATAACACACAGTRTCAAATTGGGATCTTGTGTTCAATTCTCTGTCCCTTATGATCCTTATGCTTTTCTCAGAGTCACTAGTTTTTCACTCTGATGTTTTCCCGGTGTATGGCTTGTATTCCTATGGTATAACTTTGTGGKTTTTTTCCCAGATGTATAACCTGAGATTTGGCTATTAAGAAATAATAATAGTTTTGAACAGTATGCTTTATCATCTGTTCCAGAACTTTTATGTGATGGCCCAGTTCTTTTGTTCATCACAGTGTCAGCTGTTGGGTTGTCCATAAATACGATTAGCAGGGAGTTCATACATGTGTAAACATCTTTGAAGAAAATGTGGAATAGAATTAAACTTGGTAATGGTTCCAGAGCAGATCTCTAAGTGTCTACTGAAATACAACTCCCCTCTAGTTGAAAAACCTCTCTAGCCTATCCTTTCCTACCCTGCTGGGTTTTCTTGTATTTTATCCTGGGTAATTCAGACTGCTCTGCCTACAAATAAYGTGGTGAGTCTCCACATTCTTCTTCAACACTGGTGCAACATAAAGCCCTTCTGGTCCCTTGGGTTTCAGTGGTTTCAATGGTTTCAATTCCCTAATACTAAATGAGTATCAGTAGTAAACATCGATCTTCCAGAGTCCTTGGTGGGGAGTTGTCCACGTCTGCTGTTTGCAAAGGGTGTAATTTGGTTGATGATAATTGAAAATGTCATCAGCTGCAAATAAAGTATGATTTTTTTGCTTCTTAATGCTGTTAGGATCTGTATTTAAGTTGAAGGGTGGTAGTGACAATGTCTACTTGCTGTTTAGCCTGTTCTCACCAAATATATTAAATATTTTTGTGAGAGGATGACTTTAAGTTTGCATGGTTTCCAGAAGAACTCTTGTTTTCTGTCTCTTTGTTAAAAAAGTGTGGCAAGGTTCATTAGCTTTGTGCTAAACCATGAGCAAAGGTAAACATTAAAAATCACGCATGCTTGACTATGCATTGAAACCACYTTTTTTAATAAGTTCTGTGTATGGTTTTGAAGCAGGGAGTCCTTAATTGAATTTCACCAATTAAAAGCAGAAAGAAGAATTCGAGCTGCC
The DNA here is from genome assembly GCF_030028575.1 of Malurus melanocephalus. Lineage (NCBI taxonomy): Eukaryota > Metazoa > Chordata > Aves > Passeriformes > Maluridae > Malurus > Malurus melanocephalus. Next base: position 145,398 of record NW_026623744.1, on the reverse strand, counting down.
TCTCCGGGCTTCTCTATCCAAATTCCGATTGTACGGGGGACTTGAGCTGGCAGCTTCCAGCACAAGGGAACTGCAACAGGCAAATTAAAATTCTTACACTAGAGCAGTGCTGGGACTGACTCAGCTGGTACTTGGCAGCAGTCCTCAGCAGGTCACGCACAGTTGGCTGGAGGCATCCAGAYTGTGTGTGTGTCTCACTAATTCCCCACTTCAGTGGCTTTCCTCCATGCGGGAGCCCCTCACCTCCCTCCTGGGAGTTCGTGCAAGGTAACTTATGAGTAACCCGTGTTCTCCTTGGCTTTTGTGCACCGTGTAAAAAATAATAGAATGATCCAGAGCTGGGCTGTGACTTCTTCCTCTGTTCTTTCAATGTGTCCCCTGAAAGAAGGCTGTAGCTGGGTGGGGTTCAGGCTCTTCTCCCTGGCAATGAGTAACAGGACAAGAGGAACAGGACAAGGTGTGCTAGGGGAAATCTAGGTTGGACATYAGGAAGAATTCCTTYGCGGAAGGGGTGATTAGACATTGGAATGGGCTGGCCTGGGARTTGGTGGAGTCACCACCATCCCTTGAGATGTTTTAGGAAAGACTGGAYGTGGCCCTTAGTGCCATGGTCTAGTTGATGTGGTGGTGTTTGCTCATAGGTTGGACTYGATCTCAGAGATCTTTTCCAATATAATTGATTATGTGATAAAATATTRGAAAACAAAACCAAATCTGGATTGCTGGCTCAAATTGCTTGGCTCGAGCATCACARCTGTGGTGTGGGTACTTTGCAGACCCGAGACATTTTCTTTCTCAAAACCSCCAATGCCTGACTGCAGATGAAGATACAAGAGAATCCTAGTTTCTATATTTTTGGATCCTCCGGAGGCGGAGATGACCGAGCACAGCCAGGCTCAGGCTGCCGGCGGGGACAGGCGGCGCGGCTCCCGTTCCAGCCCGGGCGGGCGGGCGATGCCGGCCGGGCCGAGGCCGCAGGGGGCCGGGCCAGGGCCGGGGCGGGGCCGC